>NC_137873.1:28108891-28343891 GCF_963924005.1 Protomyctophum bolini | reverse complement strand
ATATGAGGTTAGACTGCAGCAAACAGATAAGAATATGTATTTTTTTGTCCCCACTTGGGGATTTTCCTTTGGCTTCACAGTAAAACCAAAAACAGATACAACTTGCACCAAAAGTGTTTGTTAGAACTCGGCTCAATTAATGAATCCAGAAACACTATACAGTGCTTCTGGTGATAATTCCACAAAAATAATGATGACAATGATATGATTTATTATTTAGGTGTGGCTCGGCACTATAAACAAACCAAGCACATTTGTTGGCCTATGGTAGGGAGACTGCATGGGGAAGAACATGTGCTGCCTTGCTCAAAGGCCCTTTGAAGGTAGTTTGGGCAGATTGAGATTATGGAGTCAAATCATCTACTGTCGCTACTCCCAGACACTTTACCAGATGGTCCACAAACTTTCAAATAGTTACTTTCAAGTCACCAATCTCATTACCAAAAAAAATGACTGAATGTCAATTCCTTTCAAGCTCACCACACTAGACCTTTAGTCTAGACGGCTGCCAACTGATTAAAAACAACAGTCACGTGACATCAACATCATCATGAACCTGAAGGGCTGAAATCTTTTGATGTGTGTGTGTGTGTGTGTGTGTGTGACTGTGTGTGACTGTGTGTGACTGTGTGTGTGTGTGTGTGTGTGTGTGTGTGTGTGTGTGTGTGTGTGTGTGTGTGTGTGTGTGTGTGTGTGTGCGTGCGTGCGTGTGTGTGTGTCCAACTGAAGAATAAGATACAGTTTCCCTACAGAAAATGTGTTGCCATCTTACAAGACAATCTGTCTGCTTCTGATAACCTTGGCTTCCTACCAAGTAAACATTTATGGCAGGTAAGCATATTTTCCCATTTCTGCACTGGGCCCCATCATCTGCTCAGTGATGTGAGAAAAGTGTGTGTACGTACGTGTATTTCTTTTTTGGGGGGTAGATGAAGGATGGAGGAAAGACAGGAAGGAAAGACAGGAAGAGGCAGATGGAGCCACACAAAACACAGACACACACACACACGGACACACACACGGACACGCAGACACACACACACACACACACACACACACACACACACACACACACACACACACACACACACACACACACACACACACGGGGACACACACGGACACACACACTGGCGTACAAGTTATTCTGAGATACAATCCTTACCTCTGTCTAATTTATGCAAATAGAAACAGTGGTGGGAGGGACATGTGAGTGAGAGCTGGAGTGAGAGCAGTCAAGAGTTGCTCTCAAATCTAAGCTTATGCGGCAGAGTATCCCTGCCCTGCCTGAAAACAAGAAAAAGAAGCCTGATATCACCTCTCCCCATGGGTGATATACAGTATGGTGGAGTGGTACAGTAGCTTGTCCAGATTCGGTTCCTCTGAATGCGTGCGTTTGGTATTGTGGGGGCTCACACCACTGCAGTATGTGGTAGAGGCACATTTGTTGAGATGTGCGTGCTTCCCATTTATAGAGGCACAGAAGTGGACGTATCCTTTTTTCAAATGATCAGCAAACTGCAATTTTGGCATCAGTGAGGATGTTTGAGGACCCGCCGGCTTGGACCAACTCAATGGGCATAGTGAGGCATAGTGAGGCATAGTGAGGCATAGTGAGGCACTCATCTGTCCCCTATCTGGCAGATGAGGGGACAGATGTTGGAACCTGAACTTGATACAGTATGCACTCATCAAGCCACCTCTGCTTGCCGAGTCCCCCGGACACCTCTGGGAAAGATTTAATGACTTTCCCCGTGACAAATCGTTTCAAATATCGGCCGGCTCTGTATCCACTGAATGTGGGTGTAGATTTAGTTAAAATTGTGTGTGTGTGTGTGTGTGTGTGTGTGTGTGTGTGTGTGTGTGTGTGTGTGTGTGTGTGTGTGTGTGTGTGTGTGTGTGTGTGTGTGTGTGTGTGTGTGTGTGTGTGTGTGTGTGCGCGCGCGCGCGCGCGCGTGCGTGCGTGTGTGTGCCTGGGAGGGGCAGGGTGGGTTAGGGAGATTAAACCATTCTGTTCCTAAAATACACACAGCCTGCAGTGAGAGATGGGGTAATACCTGTAGATGGCCTAACATATAGGAGGCAGAGAGAACAAGGGGGACAAGGGGGTAGAGAATCAATGTAGGGGATGTCCTTTGATTCATGTATCCCTATAGATGAGTTCTTTTATTCAGTGGCAGCTTAACCCATTTTGACCCGAGATCAGATTCTAAAAATGTCTGTTTGAAAATGACAGTTTTCTGAAAAAGCTAGGGACAGACAGTAGGCTGACAGGAAATGGGGAGAGAGATGATACAAAACTCTGATGCTGGCATTCAAAGCAACCAAAGGTATGGCTCCCCCATATCTTGCAAGTATGATCGAACCCTACAAACCCTCCCGCTCACTCAGATCAGCCAACGCAGGGAAGCTGGAAGTACCCTCACTAAAAACGCCGGGACAACACTCCACACGTCCCAAACTCTTCTCCCTTCTGGCTCCAAAACTGTGGAATGCACTTCCCATTGCAGTCAGAACTGCAGCATCACTCCCAATCTTCCGCCGTAGTCTGAAAACCCACCTTTTCAGACTCCATCATGGCCCATAGCACTTACCCCACCCCCTTAGATAGCAATTCTGTAGACTTAGATAGCATTTGATACAGACTTATAGCATGTTATGTAGACAGCATAAGTGCATTGTATGTGCTATTGTCATAGCACGTCATAGTACATATGTATAGCATAGTAGTATAGATGTATAGCTTATATGTATAGTTTCATTATAGATATTCCACTGTTACTTTCTTAGCTTACGCATGTTTCATGATAAATGTTTTTATGTGATGTATACCCATGCTTTTTTGTTCTTGCTTAATGTAAGTCGCTCTGGATTAAGAGCGTCTGCTAAATGCCTAAATTGTAATTGTAAATTGTAATGAGGGGAAGACATGCAGTAAAGGCCGTCGGGATCGGGAGTCGAACCCACGGCACACTGTCAGACTGGATTACCAGCCAAGGTGCCTGGAGCACTGAGCCATGGCCCAGGCCAGATCTGCTATTTTTCAATAGCTACAATTTACAATTTAGGCATTTAGAAGACGCTCTTAATCCAGAGCGATTTACATTAAGCAAGAACAAAAAAGCATGGGAATAAATCACATAAAAACATTTATCATGAAACATGCGTAAGCTAAGAAAGTAACAGTGGAATATCTATAATGAAACTATACATATAAGCTATACATCTATACTACTATTCTATACATTACCGTATGTACTATGACGTGCTAAGACTACATACAATGCACTTATGCTGTCTACATAACATGCTATAAGTCTGTATCAAATGCTATCCAAGTCTACAGAATTGCTATCCAAGGGGGTGGGGTAAGTGCTATGGGCCATGATGGAGTCTGAAAAGGTGGGTTTTCAGACTACGGCTAAAGCATAACATAATGCTAACACCAAAAGGGGTTCCCGCCCAAAATGGGTTAATGGCCATGTATAGACCTTGACAGAAGTTTGCCGTAGGGCAGTACACGCTTGCGCGCAAGCGCACACACACACACACACACGCACACACTATATTTCTGTTATTAGGACAATGGCCAGCAGGAACAAGATAAAGGTCTGCATGATTGCTCGTAAACAGAAAGACGTGAGCTCTACAAATGAATAAATTGTGAGTAAATGCCTTTAGGCTTATGGGTGGGAAGAGCTTTGCATTGATTACAGGAATGAATACATGAATGAAGGCGATTGTGTTTATAGGGCCACAATGAGAGCGACATGCCAGGCCACGTTCCATTATCCTTCCAGTCCATTAGCTTTACATCGGTATAAGACAAGGACTGATAGAGATAGATAGGAGGAGCAAAACACGATCTGTTTGTGCGTAAGCAAATTTGTAAAGCTCCTAAAGTCTACTATATCCCTCCAAATCCTGACTTGAGACGAGAGAAAACGGCAGTGACACACATTGTTTATGTGACTCCTTAAGTGGGGAGCCAGCCGCAGCTCTCCTCCCCTCCCCAAGTCTCTTAACAGACCCTGACTGACAAACCTCCCTGCATCGCCACCTCTCTCTCTCTCTGCTCTACCCCTCTCTCCAACACCTCTCTAACCACAAATTACAGCACGTAGCTGTGATGGAAAGGTCAATTTTACACTGCTGCTGCAGTCATCTGACAAGATCACTCCTAGTTAGGGGAAGGGAAGGGGGCTGGGTTCTAAGGGAATCAGTGTAGGCTTGTGTGTGTGTGCTCTTGCTCATGCATGCGCGCGCGTGCGTGTGTGTGTGTGTGTGTGTGTGTGTGTGCGTGCGTGCGTGCGTGCCTATGTGTGCTAACATAGAGAAAAGCAAAATGTGCATGAGTGTAGTCAGAGGTAATTTGCCATCGGTGATTGTGCCAGGACTTGGGGTGAGCAATTATTTCATCAGCGAGTCATGGTGTGTGTCTAATAAAGGTGACTGGATGCCTTGGAGTGAATCCAGTGCTATTTTCATCCAGTGAAGGGATGAGCATCTTTAGGATATCACTACAATTTTCGACACTACTGATCGGTTTGGCGTGTTATCGGTTATGTGATTATTTGGCAAGAAAAAACGCACAATTCATTAAAAAAAACATTGCTTCATTATACTCTTATTAGATTAGGGTCCTGGCAGTCATGGAAATGCAATACATTATTGTGGAATTTAAAATAGCATTTTCCAGGCCTGGACAAGTTTAAGAAAATGATATATTAATCAATTATCACATTTAATGATGTGTATTTAATTAAATGAACCAACAAGCCAGTCGGCTGCATGAATAGTGAAACCCACTGTTCCACCCACTGTTTCACTTAATCTCACAGTAGACCTGGGGGCTCTAAATAGCTAAGAACTTAACTAATTTAGCCAATTATTTGTAAATTATAGGATTAAATACAGTCAAAAGTTTTCAAAAGTTTGAACGGTTATGGAAATTACTTTTTATTACCATGACTTTGGAAATGAAAGTGTAATTTAAATGTACTTTCTTAAGCAGAAAGCAGCTGAATTTAGTTTGAATGAAGTCCGAATTAATTCATTATTAGCCTAGAGAGCTCTGGACACTAGGGTACATACAGTAGGGCTCTGGTATGGCATACGTACATGCAGTGGACACTAGGGTACATACAGTAGGGCTCTGGTATGGCATACATGCAGTGGACACCAGATAAGGTGGGGCTGCAAGCAAAGCAGTCGTAACTAGGGAGCATGTCGTCAGATAGCCTTTTTTTGATTTCCATGGTAAAGACATGCTAGGAGCACTCCAGCACCGTGCCTGGGGTTTCATCACTCTGTGAGTCCACTAGCGGTGTTTGACGGAGCGCCCTGGGCGCTTCCAGTAGAAAATAGTTCAACTCAGAGAGGAGCTCATCAATGTCAGTTTTTTCGACCAGCCAATCAAATTGAAGAAAGAGCCGTGCTGGAAAACTGATCTCCTAACCCCAAAGCCCTCTCATGTGAAACATAAAAAATAAATCGACAGAAACAGACTTCATAACTATAACTATGAATGTATGGAAAGTACATGAATATTGATAGCCCCACTTAGGGGTTGTGTGGGCAGAAAGTGTTCTTCTTTGGAGCTGTCAGCATCTTTCTGCCGTGCATTTCTATGATAAAGACACGCTAAGAGACACACTCTTCCCACCACATGTCACGTTTCAGCACTCTCAGCGGCCAGTGTCTTGGCAGAGCGCCCTGGGCAGGGTCGGATTAAATGAATTAGGCAGACTGTTCTTTGTGGCGGGTGAGGCAGAGGACGGGGAAGGCTAATATTTGACCAACAATTATAGGTTACTTGTTGTAACAAGACAATGATATATAAATAAATATATATATACTGTATATATATATATATTTATTTATTTTTATTCATAAAAGCATATTTCTGAACGCAAAGAATAATGCACTTGATGCATGATATTGATGCAACCCTATAGGCGTATCAGAACATTGTTTTGTTAGAAACTGAGTTTTAATCCCACTCAGGTCTGGCTTCAGGCCAGGCCTTGAACTGTGTGAAATAGAAGTCATTGATTTAACCATGCTATATAACAACATAATGCTATGTTAGTGTGTGGGAGAGGAGAGCTCTTTTGCAAATGGCACATATGTGATGTGTGCATTATGCCTATTCCTTCCATGACCTACATGTGTGAAGTTCAGAGCACTTGAATTCATGAAAGATTTTCTCTCAAAATCATCATAGGTGGGTAGCATAAAATGTCCAAACATTTGATATTAAAAAAAAGAGTAATAAACTAGATAAAGTGCCCATCGGCACAGGTCTCCACCAGGGCAGGTCAGGTTGTGGCCTCCTGGTGGCGCTATAATAGGCCAATGTGAAAAGGGTGCCATTTCTTCTTGCCTTGGATGGCAATTGGATGATTTGAGGCTTTGTGTTCAAAACGGGCCAATGTGTCCGTGTCCGTGTTCGTGTGCAAAACATACACGGACAGTGTGCAAAACATACTCTCCCCCCCATGCCAATTAACGCTGCAAGCTTGCAGACATCTGCTATTTTCGAATAGCCAATGTATAAATGGATGAAGTGGTTAAAATGATGGTGACGCTAGCATATATTAACACGTTTTACTGGGGAGTCGGGACCCCCTGGAACCCCACACGTTAATGAAAACCACTGCCCTATACAGTACAACAGACAGAGCTGTCCATGGTGCTGAATTCCAAAGCGATCTATACTGTGGGTTCTGCATCCAAAACATTTCTGTAGACTGTAGAATGTAGATATATAATTTCACGTTGCTCAAGTTTATGTAGCAGCGGCTACATACATACCATGAATACATTTATAAATACTAATACTAATAAATATTTATGTAAAACCAGGGACATTTTTGGGGACAGAAATTCAGGAACTGATGTTTGGCCACTCTAAGATTAGCTGCAGGGCTAATGCAGGTCCACATAGGGAATAATGGCAGCGTGCATTAGCACTTGCATTTCCACAGTGGAGCAAAGCATGGCTAGCCGCTGGGCTTACTCAAAAACTGCATTTCCCTCACTTGTGGTTAAAGAGCCTGAGGAAAATGTGACAAGAGCCTTCACCCATTACCACACTATTCAAAAACAACACAAAATAAAAAGCCAGGATTCCCTCAGCGGTCTGGTTTCCACCATAGGGCCAAACCAGTGGCCATGTGGTGGGCGTCCGCAGCTGTGGCCACGTCCGGGCGGGGTGCGTGGACGCTGTGAGGCCCATCTAATCCGTAGTGACGCTGACATTGCGTGACATTGACACGGCACTCTCTTTGAAGGTGAGGGCTGAGCCGGGACTGCCAAGGAGGGCACACATGGGACTTTGTGTGGGTGCATCTCCGTGTTTGTGTCAATATGTGTTGAGTAAGTGAGTCTTGATGGTTGGCTTGTTGAAAGTGGAAGCAGATATGCTTAAGGTGCAAAAAAGGAACGGGCAAAGACAGACGTGTGTACTGAGACACACGCACACACGCATACGCCCACATACAACCGCACACATCCAGTTCCCCAGGGGTCTACTGAGTCATTGTTTTTCAGGCGGCAGTGACAGCTGAGCTGCAGGTTTTACCCACTCAGATGACACCCCGCTTTCTATTGATTCCTTGGAGCATAACAACAGGCAGGTTTAAGCACAGGCCCGGCAACCACTTTAAAAACAAACTGACACAGAGACATTATGCATAATGTGCACACATCTACAGTACACACACACTATGAGTTTGAGGCCCTGGCATTATGTGGAAGTGATGGAGAGATGTTGGAGATGTTGTTTTCCAAGATGGTGTGGTGGTGGTGGTGGGGGGGTGAAAGAGTCGTGGTGTGCTGAAGTGAGAAAAGAGGAGTACGAGAGAGGAGAGGAGATGCACAATAGACAGGAGATAGGAGATGTGGTGAGTCCAAGATGAGAGCCAAGGCAAGTCAAGCGTAGAAGAGGTATGCTAAGGTAAAGATAACAGAGGGACGACTTGAGAGCCAAGCCGGAAGGTTGAAATGACAGCAAATGTTATATTGTGAAGAGAAGATAAGTAGTCTAGACTCTATACCCGAGATTGCCATGGGTGGGAAGTGACAGAATAAACTAATACTTTGCCTAGAGGAAATGAATATGTACAGAGTACTTGGAAAAGACAGGCAGCAATCTACGTTCGTTTCTTCTTGAATCCTGACACCTCACACCTCTCCTGCTCTCCCACCAGGGACGTGCACACAGACATCAAAGGGGGCTTCAGCCCCTGCCCTTTTACCCGTCTGTAAAATAACTGCCCTTTCCAGACCACGAATGCAGCATTTATTATAGTGGAAGAAATGCAAATGCCACTCCTTCCCATGCCATACCGGAAGGTATATGGCGAAATCTCCTGAACTTGGAATGCACCATTTTGCGTTGAGCAAATTTGTTTCGAAATCCATGTCGTACACCGCATCTCCACTAGCTAAAGAATGCTGGGTTGCGCCCAGAAAATAGCTGATCTACACTGTGATGCTTGTGGATCTGCTATTTTCTCTATTTTTGTCTGAAAGTGCCCTCTTACGGGATGTCAGCCCCTGCCTCTCTAACAGTCTCCCACTGTCTCTCTGTTGGCCTGTCCCCCGCCGACTCCATTTCTTCCTCATTCTCATTCATTCTCTCTCTTTCACTCCATTTCCCTCTATCACCTTTATTCCACGTTGATACTTCAGTGCCAGAGGGTAATACATGCAGCGTCTCACAAATTCAAGTGTCCTGGGAAACTATCCACACGAGTCCCCTCGTAACCTTCATGTCATTATCATTCAAATTACACCTCACCTCTCCCTACAACATTTGATTTAACCCAATCATACTTGACCGTGCCTATACGTACGTGCCTAAAAGCAAAAGCAAACCCTGGAATTTTCAAGGACTTTAAAGGATTGCTTTGCTTTAATTGCATTCCTTTGCATTTCTAACACACCAGAGGTATGGCCAAAATATTTGTTTTCTGGACTTGGAACTTGGAAGAGCAATGAACTTTATATGCTAAATGGGATTAAAGTTGCACTACATTTCTCTTACTAATACACTGCAAAATGTATTACCATTTTACAAACCTAGGGCAGCAGACTAAATAATAATAAAATGCAGACCTTCTCATCAGGGTGCTGCAATGTGATGCTGTGATAATAAGAACATCCTCTTTCCATCTCTTCTGACATTACACATCAATTTTTACTTTAACCTTTTGCCTAAAAGTCACATCTGAAATCTCTTTGTCATGATCAGTGACTTAGGCAAATCGCAACGTGCATCTTGAGCTATCAACACAAACAACCAAAATGAAATCATTTTGAAATGAGGGATTACACTGCAAGAAAACCCCTTTATGCTTCATTCAGCACAGACCTGAGGGACATTTAGCAAACCGTCTTTTAACTGCAGAGTGTAATATTCATAAATATGCATATGCAGACCTTTATCTCCACAGCTATTCCTATATCAGTATAGCTTCTGCTTTCAAGTGAAACCGCCCAGCGTAGCAGAAAGAGACTAGGACAGTTTTATAACCCTGATATGGTTCCTCTCCAAAGCAAAAGCTCTCAACTTCGTCCAATTAGCGTCCTCATAACATTTTTAACACTTCTGTTTACACAAGGTGGGTCACAAATGAGTACTTCTAATTGGATACATAACGGTGCTGATGACAATAATTAAAAAAAGAAACATGCCTTTTTTCACAGAATATTTCACATTCGAAACTAAAACTGCAAAGGTTGAGGATGGAGTGGGTGTTAAAAAAGGAATGTTGTTTTTCAGCCAAACATTTGGCAGCAATAAAAGCTGGTTCTAACTAAGTTAGTTGAGTCTGTATTTATTAGCTATTTTTCTTCCATTTAAAGACCTTCATATCCGATATAATTATTGTATAGTTGGTATGGTGCAGTCTGTATCCTACAGTATGTACACCACCCCGCCCACAGCCCCTTTGAGTGGCAGGCATAACCACGCATCCATCTACGACTTCTATATGTGTGCCTTTGGACACAGGCACATTCTGTACTTTATACATTCACACATACTGTACACTCGTCCCACTACAGTACATGACCTCATACACGTCTCATACTAAGGACCGCAATGGAAACAAACTGTACACTTTGAGTTATCATTTAGATTATGGTGGGTCAGATGCATGCAGGACATTCTGCATGATGAGTACTGAGGCCAATACTTTTATTCAAGTACATTGAATTCCAGACTTCCGAACAGAGCATTTCTATGTTGCAGTATTGATACTTTTACTTAAGTAACAATTGTGAGTACTTTTTCCACCACTGGCTGGAGTCCAGCTCTGATGCAAAGTTTGCAAACTCAAAAGAGCTTTCACAAAGCTTATGACCTATAAAGAAATATACATCTGTGGAGGGAACGGCAGCATCAACCAGGAATGATTTTTAGTGTTGACCCCATAGCTGAAAATCACTTCAGTCCTTCTTGTGTTACTGTACTAAGATCAGTGCATATTGCTGCAGGGCAACCAGTCTAAAAACAACGACTCCTATTTATATTATATATATATATACAGTATATAGATATCATCTTTCTTGTATTGTTGTGTTAAAGCAGCCTGTGTCTGTATGTCTGTGTGTGAGCAACCAACAAGCCAAATTCCCTGCACAGAATGCACAAACCTACCGTGTGTATACAATAATAATAATTAAAAGGGATTCTCCCAATTACAAGATTGGGAGTTTTATTCCACAGGCGTTATACAGTAGTGTCACAATTACAGCTTTGACAAAAATGTACAAAGCCATATAAGCCATTACATGTTTCAATCGATATGAGGCCGGGAGGGACGCTTAGGATGAGATCATTTAATATTCTACTGTTCTGCCTTCCTCTGCCTTCTGCCTTCCACTGTTCCGCCTCTCTCAGAAAAGTTAAAAAACTATCAAAAAATTGTCCCCTTAAACATATTTATTTTACTTTTACTATTTGACAGGGACAGTGCATACAGTATTAATGCACACTAAAACATGATTACCGGTAACATGCTTAGGCGTAAATATGCTGGATTTAGCGTTTATAGGTTTGTGTATGTTTATAGGACAGATAAACATAATAAAATACATACATAGCCTAACATCTAATTACATAGTTGTATACAAAACTAGGCCAGTGTCCGGCTGTGGAGCACAGAGTTGGTGCCCAGCACATATGAAGTGTGTTGCCTAATCTCAATGTGACGTCATGGAATGTACAGGTGTGTATACAGGAATACAGGCACAGCACTCCCTGTGGGGGTGTGGAGCACCTGTGTCAAATTTGAAGTCGGTGGGGCGAACGGTTCTCGAGTTACGTGGATTACAGACGTACATACATGTACTCACAAGAAACGTGGTGCATTTATAGATAGATGAAATAAAAACATGGGTTTCATCCCTATATGTTTCATTCTCACCTAATACCACCTTAGCTCACCTCTGACTCTTGTCAACGCTTGGAGGACGAGACTTTTCTGTTGCAGCACATTAAACCTGCACATGAACACTATAGAGACCCTATATTTCGTTCCGGGCATTCGAGCAAACATTCGGCAAATAAATAGGCAAACATTCGGGGAGAATAGTAGATCTAGAAGCTCACAATGTGTCGCAATGTATTCCAGCAGAGAGATTTGGTGTAGAGGGGAAAAAGGAGGGGGCCAATTGCAGTACCCTGGGTCCCATGAGTCAACAACGTTTATACTGCAGGGTTGAAGTGGTTAAAGCTATGGATCTTTGATCATCAAAATAGGGACGCCAGGGTTAATGTGGTTAACGTGCGGTACATTTTTAATTAAAATTATCAAACATATCAGACGGCCTAAACAATTCCCCAAAGAAGCAGAAGCATGGATGAAAGATAGTCCTCCTCACGTGACACAAATTAAAGACAGGGAGTCGTATCAAAAGCAAGAGGGATGGATTTCCCCTCTATCTCACCCAGCAACTCCAACCCTGCTTGAGACTATAAGGGTGGTAAACACCGAGCTTGTTTACATCTGGAGGTGTCTCTGAAACATCCGGCTATAAACAAGAATTTGCTAGGATTATATTATATACAACACATTAATAACATTTCCGAAGCTGCCTCATTGAAATGTAAGGTGCGGTAAAAGCACAAAAGAAATAAAAACCAAAAGCAAGCTGGTGGCAGCAGACAACCACCTAAAGTTGCCTATTCATTTGCAGGATAGATCTCGGCTTGTGCTAGAATATCTCAGTCAATCCCTCCTATTGAACAATTCAAGAGGTGTGGGCAGATTGGCAAGGGGAGCTGCATCAGCCTTAAAAATAAATCCTTAAGACTTGAATATGAAATTATCACTTTCCGCCAGAAAAGGTTTGAATTAAACACAACCAATTGTGTTCTCCCAGTTTGACTGAAGTGTGCGCATGCATGGCAGCGTGCCCATTGCAGGAGGCAATCACAGAGCAGAGAGTGCCTCCTCAGCAAACACGCGGCTCTGGATCACACTTACAGTATAAACAAATCTATAAAGACACCATTTTTAAAGCCCATGATTATATAAAGACCTGCTTATGACATTTTGTACACAGAGCAGAATCAATAACGGGGATCAAAAGCAGAGGAAGCTTCAACCCTCCCTACAATATCATTGATTAGAATAGAATAGAAGATATATGGCCTTCAGCCCCACTGTAGAAAAAGAGCCTAGAGCATGAACGCTACAGTGAAAACCACAAGGACAACACGACAGAGCGTCCAGTATAACTTCCAGTCCATATTTACAAAAACAATGTCAGCGCTACTGATACTGTTAGTATAGAGGTGGATTCATGTTGCATTTCCAAGGAAATAGCCTACTACAGTGGTTCTCAAACATTTTCATGTCAAGGACCCCCAAGTTCATATGCATTTTGCTGTGGGCCCCATTTTTTTAATATTGTTTGGTCTTTGGGACCCCCATAAGAGACGATGTTGTTAACACGACCACCACCATCTTGTATTGCGAGCTTGTACATTAGGCTGTTTTCAATTAACTGGGGGGAAAAAACGAATTGGGCTTAACACTTACGCTCACAGTGTTCCTCATTTTGCCGGTTGGAACCCCCCAGGGCTCGCCTCTCATGGACCCCTGGGGGCCCCATACTCCACTTTGAGCACAAGTGATAGCTACTATATGCCACCAATCCAGCACAGAGGTTTGTGCATCAAATATAACTCTACATTGCACTGAAATAGATTTTTTTGTATTTAGAAAAAGAAACGGCAAGGTATTCCTCTGGCACACTTCAACTTAGTTTACTGTGTGTACAGTAATAAGGCTCAACAAAGTACACTGGGAAAAGAAAGTTTGAGTATCATGAGCATAAAATCCATAAGCATCACATACTGTAGGCTTAGTGGCGCTCACATTTATATTCCTGGTGTAGAATGTCTCTTAGATTTGCACACGCGTGCGCATGCACACATTTTTGTTATTTCAATTGTACTGGGATATGCATAATGGGTTTATGCATATTTCTTTTCCTTGATTGTTCCTCTGAGCTCTCTCACCAAATCGTTCCCCTCGCAGAAAGGAAGCTCTGTCTACCTTCTTATTAACATAACAGCTCAAACCGTTGTGCAGGTTGCAAACAAAAGGTGTCGTTGAAGCTTTTCAATGACCAAAAAAAGAGAAAACGTGGGCTGAAATAACTGGTGGTATTGTTCTGTGCCGCAGCAGTGGCTATTGTCCACTGCAGTGGTTTAATTCCTGTCATTTGGAAGCAATCAACACAAGGAGACCAGCAGCGCAGCTTTTCACTCTCTGCATGAGCCAGACATTAATTAGGAAATAATCAGCAGTGCAGGCACGGCTCATTCAACATGGTGTTTTGGACAGGCCACAGCTTCCCCTAATAACTCTTACATACGTAGGCTACACATACAGTAATGCCATACAGGTATGTAATCAATGTAAAGGTTCTATTCGTAATCATTTTCACCTCAGTTGGCTCTATCTTAGAGCTACTCTACACAACATCTCTTGACGATCTACAAGCTCAAACGCATTGTGAGCTTGTGGATCGGCTATTTTCAGTGAATGTTCCCTCCAGATTAGGGATAGTAAGGTTCAAGTGACACTTTCATTTTCATCATTTAGAAAATGCAATATCATTAGTGCATGAATTATAGCAGCAATTTGGACATTGATTTCACATCTGGAGGTGGGTTTAGGCCAGCCTCTACTGTGTATCAAGTATGCCATAAAATTAATGGGTGTGATTACAATTAGCTGGACAATGATACAAGAAAATCACACCCGTGTGAAGTGAGTGGTGGTTGAGAAATGATCATATATACAGTTAATATGTGTGTGTGTGTGTGTGTGTGTGTGTGTGTGTGTGTGTGTGTGTGTGTGTGTGTGTGTGTGTGTGTGTGTGTGTGACACTTGGTTGACAGACCCAGCCAGGGACGGACACAAACAGCCAGCCACACACATAGCTCCGTAAGGGACTGGTTGCACCACTCAAAAAAGACAAAAGTGTCTTTACTCTGTGCTAAATGTATTAACAGTGGAAAACTAGGTTCTGGTAATATAGTATTGTACACATAACTAACACACTAACAAGAAATAACTGTTAATACTATTATATAACATGTATAATTACGTGCACTGATATAAAACATTTGATCCAATATGGTTCATGTTGCAGTATTCTAATTGAATACTTTAACAGCACTATGGGGAATAGATTCTGTACAGCATGCAACAGAAAATAAAACAGTTAGTAGTGAGGGAGGACTTTTGCCATACCTTTCCGACGTACTGGGGCTCAGGTCCAATATGCTCTTCTAGGACAAAGAACTGGTTCCAAATCCAACCCCTCTTGGGCCGATGGTGGGAATCTTTCTCGTTGTCCAGAACCTTAGTCTGGTTCCTCTGTGGTCTGACGGAGGCTCTGGGATTTAGCCCAGAGAGTTGCTTTGAGTTGGGACTGGTGTTGATGTCGGCCTGCGAGGAAGGTCTGACCTTGGAGTGAACTCTTGGGTTGGACTGTGACGATAGCCTGACATGGGGATTGTATTTGGGGTCTGCAGCCTCAGATAGCATGCTGGGTTTTACATATTGGATAGACAGAGCAGATGGCTCAGAATTGGGGCTGGGTTTGGATACTATTTTTGTGTTAGAATATGAAGGGCTGGACAGTGATGCAAAGCTGGACTTGATGTTGGATTTAGAATTGGATAATAAAAATGTGTTGGGGTTGGATACAGATGGCTTTGGGTTATCTGAACTATTCCTGGACACCCGTTTGTGGCTGGATTTAGATGCTGGCCCTTGCTTCGTTTTGGGATTATGTTTTGGTGGGGACTGAAGTTTGAACTTGGGGCTGGAGTTAGATACGGGCAGAGGTTTGAAGAAGAGGACGGCGCTGAACTGGGGAGTGAAAAATGGCGGGGGGTCGGGGCTATGACCGATCCGAGCCTTGTGCCTGAGGCTAGGGTTAGAGCTTGAGAGTGGGCTGGCCTCTGGCAGAGAATTGGGTTTGGCGTTGAGTATGGAACCTGGGAGAAGGCTGGGTTCAGGCTGCGACTCGGGCCTCGTACTGGGCCTGGGGCTGGGCTGGGTGAGTGACCCATAGCTGCTCTGGACGACAACACACAGGAGGACCGCCAGAGGACAAATACGGGAAACTGCAGCAGCCCCACCGGCTGGAACTCTCATTGTAGAGAAAGAATGATCCAGAAACGTTTTCTTCCCCTCTCTCCTCCACCGTGTCGTACCTCTGTGGGCACACACGCGCGCACATGCACATACAAATCAAATGCACACGTTTAATCCACTTTCACAGTATGTTCCATGGCATCCCGCTGTCTGGTGTTCTCCTTAGAAAGAGGGAAAGCTCCATGTCACACGGTTTGCTCCGAGTCAATGATGTTCAATGATGTTTGAGTGCCAGATGATCCACAGCGTATGATACTTTTCTCCTTCTAATCATTGTTTCAACAGGCATGTGTCACTGAGCTCTACTCTACTGTATGTCCTATCAGATCAGAACTGTGAATACCTCATGATCAACGATAAGCTAAAATACAGCTGAAAGTAATAATCCATATAATTCCAGTATGGTCCATGGTTCGGGGGTTGTATAACATCCACTACGGAGTAAAGCACAGGTTCTTTCTCTCCATGTCGCAAGGAAACCAGACAGTAATCAGACTTCAGTTAGTAGATCCCGTTGTGGCATCAAAGGTCAGCATTACCTGGAAGAAAGGAAGATGAATTCCAAATCAATTAAAGTTTGATCATTTCATACAATAATTTCATACAATAATAATAACTTGAATTTATATAGCGCCTTTCAAGAAACCAAGGACGCTTTACCAGACAGAAAAAACAAACAACGAACTGGATGTGCGTAAATCACTTCACATCATATTGATGTTATGGCCATATTTCAACATGACAAGAACACAAAGTCTAGCAGGAAAAAATGATAAAAACAAACAAACAAAAATGTGAATATATGAACATCCTGCACTTTCCTGTGGAAGGAAAGAAACCATAATTGATTTCCCCTGGATGAATAATCTCCATGAGGCTTTGATTGACTACATATAAGGTAATTTTCTTTGGAAATAGGATGTGCCTTTTCCTTTTGAAAATTGTTTCTCAAAAGCAATCTCGCCATCTTTCTCAAGAAACAATCTCAGCAGTACAGTACGGTAAAGTCAAGATTCTGATTAGAGAAGCTGCTTTTGTATTTGCTTACTCACCCACCCACCCAACCATTTCCTCACTTCAGCCAGTGGATACTGTATGTACGGTTAGCTGTCAGGTGGCATTGGTAAAGGAAACATTATTAAGCCATGAGGTGCTCTGAACAGACTAACATACCCAGCCTAAACAGTGACTAACCTTAACCCAAATGACGTTGCCCGGTACCCATGCATCGTCAGAGTACTTAAGTACATTGTCAGAGTACTTATTAAATGACGTTGCCCGGTACCCATTGTCACACTTTGCCTAGTGTGGATAGTGTTAGGCCGGAAGGCACAGGTTGCAAAATAGCCAAAAAGCTGAAAATACTGAATAATACTCAAAATAGCAAGTCTGAGTCCTTATAAGAAAATTCCAAGTGTTTTATTCACCTTTTGAGTGTCCACATGAAAAGGTTGTTACAAGAAATACACAAAATAAGTATTTACATTCACTGGCCTGGTTGGCTCTACGGGTCTGTTCTCCTGCCTGGGCAGTCCTACATTGACTCCTGTGCAGTGGCAGGTCCCCCTCTTAAAAAGGCCAGGCCCCTCCCATGGACCAAACCAACCCAGGATCGATTCCACAATCTAACCAGTGGCTTCACAATGTCCAGACTCCAGAGACATCACAGTTCATTCATAATACATTTTAGAGTCACTTAATACACAATATAAATTATCTCCATAATATAATTAAACATAAGTGTCTCTATAAAGTACAAAATCAAGTTGGTGTGTTCCCCACACAAACCCAGTTAGTATGCTCCCTACCCTGGAGCCAATTAGCAATCAATCATACAATATAGTGTCAAACAAATACCACCCCAAGATAAAATAACACAGGAAACTCATTGTAGTCTGATAAATACAGACAGTGGCAGGGTGAACTGCCACACCCATGCATTGTCAGAGTACTGATTAAATGACGTTGCCCAGTACCCATGCATCGTCAGAGTACTTATTAAATGACGTTGCCTGGTACCCATGCATTGTCAGAGTACTGATTAAATGACGTTGCCCGGTACCCATGCATCGTCAGAGTACTTATTAAATGACGTTGCCTGGTACCCATGCATTGTCAGAGTACTTATTAAATGACGTTGCCCGGTACCCATGCATTGTCAGAGTACTTATTAAATGACGTTGCCCGGTACCCATGCATTGTCAGAGTACTTATTAAATGACGTTGCCCGGTACCCATGCATCGTCAGAGTACTTATTAAATGACGTTGCCCGGTACCCAAGCATTGTCAGAGTACTGATTAAATGACGTTGCCCGGTACCCATGCATTGTCAGAGTACTTATTAAATGACGTTGCCCAGTACCCATGCATTGTCAGAGTACTTATTAAATGACGTCATTATCATAGTGCTTGGTGACCAGTCTATGACATCATTACCAGGGCCGTTGATTGTGTTAAATATAGGTAAAAAAGACAAAAATATGAGAAGAAAAAAAAACTGTTTGTGCGCACGTGTGATATGGGGGGCCCCAAAACATATCGTCCCAGGAGCCCTCGTGGGTGTTAATACGTCAGACAGACAGACAGACAGGTCCAGTTGCAAACTTTAACCACGCAATTGCCCCTGATCAAATAGTGTAGATCGCAATGGCTTCAAATTCACCTTTCATGAAACCACAGGCACACCTTTCTTTTCAGGCAGAATTCTAGTCTCTTTTTTCTATACTTTTATCATTATTAGCTAAGCTGAAAATTGTTGTCCCGTACGGTGTACCAAGATGTAACAATGAAGTTGAAGTTTGAAGTTTTCTTGTAACAAAATTTGATTACCAACTGCTCTTTGGAACTATATAAACCCTAACCCTTACCAATTATTTTTCTTAAGCTTTTCGCCATAATAGAAATGCTGCATTCTTCTCAAAGGAAAAAAAAAGAAAAAGACAAAATGATAACAGCAAACAAAAGCTCTTCACACCATCCTGTCAATAACATGCTGTTTCACACGCCACTCGGCAAGTCTGTTGCTTTCTGTTGTCATGTGTGTATGTCCTCCCATCCTCACCCTCGAGTGGATGGATAGTGCCACGGTGTTCTGTAGCCTGCCGTACTCTTTTCTCTGTGTACCTTCAAACCAAATCACTCCACCTGTCAGCCATGGCAGATTGGCAGCCTCATTGAGAGCCGAGCCATAAACAATTTGCAAGTGATAAAACGTTGATGTGGAGAAGCGTCGCTATCGAAGCTTGTCTGAAGAAACCATTGCTACTGTCTTTGTATCTTCCCTCCTTCCTCTGTCGCGCACCGGTAATGGTGGCTGAAAATAGTATTATAACTCAACTGAAGTAACTGAGATTTATGTGGAATTTTATTATACTCGATTTTCAGGCTGCTACTCCTGCCTGGAAATCTAGTCCGACATTGTGCTGATCAGAGCAATAGGCTATAGCCACCGAGTTATGGCCATCTGAACAGTGTGGTTTGGTGCGGATTGGCGTACTGGTGCACCTTGACGTGTGGTCCCTGACACAGTGAGCTAGGTTGTACAACATGGGCCCTGTTGTGACTATTCTCATGGCAGACCCCGGGGATGTTGAGAATGCTTCGTCTGGAGATGTTCCAATTTCATCTCTCCTCTGCATTTCAAATGGCCTTGGTGAAGCCAACATTCATAAACTTTTCATAAACTATTCTCATTTCCACATCATGTATTATAATAAGCACGATCACATCGCATGCTAGAGTCCGCCCACCCTCCCCATTAGCAGTTATGATGCAATCTAAGGGGCGGTGGTGGCTCAGGGGTAGAGTGCCTGGATGGGAACCGCAAGGTTGCCAGTTTGAACCCGGGCTCCCCCAGAGTTACTGTCGAAGTGTCCTTGAGCAAGACACTGAACCCCTAATTGCTCTCGATGTGCTAGTTGGTGCCTTGCATGGTTTCCGCTGCCATCGGTGTGTGAATGGGTGAATGTAATGCACAATCTATGTAAAGCGCCTTGGATAAAGGCGCTATATAAATGCACAATTAACCATTTTTATTTACCAATCTTTTCCCACCAAGTCTATGGACTTTAATGTCCTGAACTTTGATATAGTGGGTGCCCCTCACTTAAGGGTAAGACCACTTTTTTGGGTTGTGTAGTTACCTTGCCATGATGTAACTCAAAATGTGGACAAGAAATTAAAAAAATTGCTCCAGTGATTAGAAATTGATAATTCAAAATATGCTCCTCACTGACTTACATTGTATGCTGAAACAGCTCTAAAAGTCACTCTTTTAGTACGTAAATAAACACAAACAAAGTTGATTCAGACAATATAGAGCATCACCAAAACTCATAAACTCATAAAAATGTTAACTTCCTGTTGATTTTACTATTTGAAGATCTGGATCCACGGACCCAGTCCGGGGTTTCTTCCTAATACATTTTTTTTTATAAAAAAAATAGAACCACATGAGTTTTGGTGATGCTCTACAGTATATTGTCTACTCTGAATCAACTTTGTGTGATTTCTTTTTCACTTTGTGTAATGAAACTATATTCTAGAATATGACATTTTGACCTTTTGAGTTACATTACAGGAAAATAATCTTTCAAAGTACCGGTAAAATAAATATAAATATATAAATAAAAAGTGGTCATCAAAACCAGTATGATGTTGGTCCATCCAGACACCCTCCCTCTACTTTATTCTCAAGCATTTTCTCTGAGGAATTAGCTGTGTGCCTTCATGCTTGTCGACCCTGCTTGTCGATGGCATATGGCCATTCCTGCAGTGCAGCAGTGCTACTCAATTGGCGTCCCATGGGCCACAAGCGGCCCATGCTTAATGCATCTGTGGCCTGTCATGGTCATACCAAATAAAAATATAGTATTTATTCAGAAATACTGTTTCAATACAGTATTTTTCAAGCACAACTCAATACAAAAACTGTTAACTGTGAGTGGATGACACCATGAAGCATTACACTTGTTTACAAGAGGGTCCACCGTTTTCAATTCATCATAACATTTCGAGACGTACAATACAGATATACACTTCTATATAGCCAAAAACAGGAAATCATCATAGGAGGTAAAAAGGGGGGGAAACATATACAGTGAGGGGAAAAGGGGGTGGGTGGGGGATTCAGATTTTACAGGGGCCAGCGTATTATTTATTAATTGTTGAAGATCTCCGGCATGCATTAATGATCCGACCACGTAAGACAGTACAGGCATGGTCAATTGGTCATGCTATGGGGTCGCCAAGCATGAAGGTGCACAGCTAATTCCTTCAAGACAATGATTGAGAAAAAAATAGAGGAAGGGTGGATGGATGGACAAACATCATAATTTATAAAAAGTAAAGATTTTCCAAAGCTATACCAAAATATAATACCCCAGGTACTGGGCAGAACCTCACATTAAAGTAGAAAAATAGAGACTGCATACATGTTCCCATAGTTAGATTAATGTATTGACGTTTTGAGCTTCTTTAGCTCTTACAGACAAAGGAAACTATTATACAGAGACACACTGTGGCGATCTGCAGCTTTAATGCTGCTGCCAACGTCACATTACCACGCCCTTTACAGGAACATGATGAATTCATCAAAGGAACCTACTGGGCTAAGTAGGTATTTTTCATAGACATATAAACGTAGAGCTCTGGAGCGTACAGTATGTGCTCAAGGGAGGACAAAACATTCCCGAGATTCCTTGCGAAGCCCCGCGGAAGCATGAGCCACAGAGCGCATGTTTGGGTCTGTAAAGTCCCAGAAAAGATGCGCTGTGATTGGCCAATAATCACTTGAGTGGCAGCGTGACATAACGTGCCTTCCACACTTCCGGCGTACTTCCTCTCCCAGTATAAAGTCTTCCGCCCCTCCTTCAACACACATCGCTCCAACGAACTGCAGCGGCCAATGAGGCTTCTATTTTTTTTTTAATATCTATGGGTATTTGAAGATGCATCATAGGGGTAGGGGTACAGACTAGCAATTGCATTTGGGTTGTATGTTGCTCCATGATTCATCTCACAGCAATATCAGCAGGGTGAAATGCTTCCATTGCCAATTTAAATAAGGGATAATATCACGACTGCAGAGATAATATATTTTATATGATAATGGCAACGAATAGCACAATTTTGCTAGTCAGGCATTCAAATCCCTTTGGACGAATGCAGACACATTAACTGGAAAAGATATTATCTTATTAATTATTATTTTAGCATGCGATTCTACTGTAGCCCTAACGAAATGCAGCCGCCCTGCCTGATCTCATTATGCCTGGCCTCATTGTAATCGAACAGGGCCGCAGTATTAATACAATTACGCTAATGGAATTTGACAGTTCAGGGGCCCAAATGCCTTATCTGTGCATTAAGCTCAATTTGAAGTTTAAAACACCCAATTTGCTTTAATGAAGAAGAAGGATACATCTAACATTTTCTTATAATTAATTTAAGTTTTGGGTCACTAGGTTGGATAATTAGTTGAGGGCTCAAAAGGGACACTGTAATGTGTATGATGAATGATCACTCTAAAGTTTATCTTTTAACAGGCAATCAGTGTATGAATGTGTGTGTGAATGGGTGAATGTAATGCACAATCTATGTAAAGCGCCTTGGATAAAGGCACTATATAAATGCACCATTTACCATACTGTGTCCAGAGATTGTCATCATGTCCTACTACTGAACTCCAAAATGTAGACAATAAAAGTCATTCACATTGTTGATTCATGATAAAGTGAAACTGAGTACAGACGATTGACCGACAAGGCTCTTGATACACAATGCAAGTGTCACGCAAGTGATGCTTTGCTGACCTTGGAGCTACAAACGGTAAAGCCAAAAGTTGTTTATACATACACTTTCATAAATTAACTATTGACCAAAATCCTTGTTGCACCCACATCTAACCTTCCTTATGTGTATATTATTAGTAGGATTAACTGGAGCCACAGCCTCACGTCTCTCTTTCAATGTTTGACACTGCTGAATTCACATGTCCCTTGTGTTCATTATTCAATCTCCAACTGCCAGCCTTGGGCAAGTTCTCAATCAATTGAAAATAGGAAGTAAAATACAGTTATTTTGCTCTTTGGGTCAGACAATCTTTCCTGGACAAAATTAGGTCAATCATTATGGAAAAGTTTTCTCAGTGAAAGAGGACATCAATAGCCAGTCGTAGCAACACAATGAAAGGCTATCAGCTCACATCCTGTCAAGAATGCATACCTACAGTAGTTCAGAGCAAGGGATAGCTCTGAAATGTAGCATTTATAAGAATCCATTAGTAGGCTGCAGGCAGTAACAACAATGTTAATTCCAGTGACTGTTATCTCTTTATTTATTTTCCATTTGAATCAATATTCAGGACGCTTGCCAAGGTGAGGAAAGGAACTGGCACCTGAACTCTGAAAAAAAAATGTCAAACTGCAGCAACGACAGAGGAGCAGAACAATGAGTTGGAAATGCAAGAGTCACCAGCCATCTGGTGAAATGATCCAGCTCTGGTAAAAAATAAAAAATCAGAAACGCTTTATCCGCCCCGCAGTGGGAAAACGATACTCGCCATGCGAGGAAGCTCTGTGGCTGGCACACACACAAGCCCACATGCCATCAGCACGCCAGAAGAAACACAGGAGCCCTACAGTGCAGGCTTCTCAATCTCTGTGCTGTCTCTCTGCTGCTGGAGCCAACCTGAGGCCAGGGCTTGCCAACACTCACAGCTACAGTAGACATTGGCCCCGACCAACCAACACCTGCAGTAGTGGTTCATGCAGGCTGCATGACTCCTCTGTCTCACTCTCACTCTCTGACGAGGTAAACACGCCTGTGGCTGCAACCTCCCCAGAGGAGGCGTGCCTGACTGCCTGGTTAAATGATGGAGACACTATTACAGATATACACGGATTAGCAGAAATTTGCTGCACTGCGGCAGTGGGCTTTTCACAAATCAACTAGGATCATGAAAATCTTTCTTTGATTTGACTATTTTGTCAATTTGCATGCAAAGTATGTTTTAATTACATTTTGAATGTTGTTAAAATAAATAAAAACCATACAGGGTCTAATAAGTGTCACCAGTCAGTCAATGTAGTCAGCCATCTATGACGTACAGTATATATGATGTGACTATTTGGGCAAGGTTTCAGCCCACCAGTCATGTGTGGAGGTACAATATTGGCCTACTGGCAGCATGCACAATACATTTGGCACCGATCGGTCCAGTGGTTTGCAAGATTAGCCCCAGACAATCCAACATGCACGTATGCGCGCACATACACACACACACACACACACACACACACACACACACACACACACACACACACACACACACACACACACACACACACACACACACACACACACACACACCTAACAGCTTTGGACGGCTACGTCTTTAACATTTTGAGTTATTAGAGCCATATGACTAAATGCAGGTACAGTATAACCTTTTAAGGAAACAATACCTAAAAATATGCTAATTGCATGGAAGTCAATAGCGTAGCCCCATTGCCTCCACAACCGGTTTATGTCGATTCCACCAATAATCTATTTGTATCCATGGGAATAGGAAGGTCAAACTTGCTGAGTCCCTGAGAGTAAAGCCCAGCCTTTCGCCCTTAGACCTTTGGGTCAATGCTATTGTCCAGCTCAGTGCTTCTTGAGCAGACACTGATGAAGTGTCGTCCCTGGGGCTCGGCTTACATTGGATTTCTTTTTTAAAGCCTTTATTTAACAAGATCATCAACGGGGGCCAAAGTCAACCGAGCATGCATGCGGCCCTCATGCATTGGGATCTCTGCTCTGTATCATTCTGCCAAGTGCCTCCTTCAAGGACACCTCAACACTGTCAACAGTGAAAACCAGGGATCAACAAAATGTGTCTTTTGTTTTTAAGACCCAATTACCCCGAGTCTACAGGTTTTCTTCAGACTATGTATATCTTTACTTTATGTGGTAACGCCCGAAACGTTACCACGTGACCTAAAGTAAAGATTTACTGTATCTGGGAACAGAAAATGGTGTGTGGACTCTTTTTATTCACTGTTCTGGAACAGCCTATTAGGTTATATAGATGTGTGTCTACTGTCTTTGTGGTTGTTTTCCAGCCTCCTCTGCTACTTATTTACTACGACACTATAGCCAGTGTTGGGTGTAACGGCGCTATTAATAACGGCGTTATGTAAGGGACTACTTTTATTGGTAACGGAATAAAGTAACTTGTTAGTTTTTCAATTTAGTAGTTAGTTCCTTAGTTATATTTCCAACAAAGTAATCCCGTTACTATAATGTGTCCCTGTTCATTCTGTTGGCAAGATTTAAAAATAATAAAGCCCCGATCTGTCTGCAGAGTTTATTTCTCCTGCCTTCTGTCCTGTGTGATTTATCCTTCCAAGCCCACTATACCATGTACTATACATCCTGCGTCTACTACATCCTGTAGTTCACTTAAGAAATAAAAGTATTGTTACAAGCAGCTTTTATTTTGAAGAGGAAGAGGAAGTTGTTTCGGTTGTAGCCAGCTACCATGACAGTGGTAGTGGTGCCGGGTGGTAGTGGAATGATAAAAACAACATGCTTTTAGCCAAAGTTCATAAAAACCGCATGCGTCTATGACTTAAACAATGTAGGCTAAACACTTTGGAATTACGTTAAACATGGTATATCCTCCGTGGCGGCGTCATTAGGTGAGTACTAGTAAATTAATTGTTAAGTTTCATAGTATCATTCATCATCAACAGGCTGTTGTTGATGATGCCCCCCAAAATGAACAGGTTACACAGCCTACAGGATTCTCATTATGTTACTGTCACTGCCTGCAAGGATGGCCGCCGTGCCATTTCTTATAAACTATCTAATTCATACGTGGGCCGTCGTGGGTCCACGTGGAGTTGTTATTGTTGTTCATGGGCCACGGTGCGCGGCGTGGAGAGGGCATCAGAGCGCAGCGCAACAGCCTAGTATGGTATTGTCTGTACTCTCTGCACTATAGCTCTTTCTGTCCAGTCCTACGTGTATAGGCTGGCGATTGTGGCGACTTATATTCGTTAATAAAGAGAGCTGTAAAGGGGATATTGTCTATGGTCAGTTCATGCATGTGTATCATTCTCGTTTTTAACCGGGCCGTGATAATGCGGCGCATTGACGGTAGGCAGTAGGGCTAATACAATGTAACCAACTTGCGCAAGCATAAAAAAATGGGTTTTAATTGTCTGGTAACGGAAAATAACGGAAAATAATCTAACTTTTCTCAGAAGGTAATCTGTAACGGTAAGGGATTCTTTTTATGGGCAGTAATCCAGTAACCTAACGACGTTACTTTAGAAAGTAACGATGCCCAACACTGACTATAGCATATTAGGAATCCAAATAAATAATAATAGTGGTTCTCAAATGTATTATTTGCAATAACTCTTAGAGTGTACAAATGGAACCAAATGGAGCCTGGGTCCAACCACTGAATATTTATGGTTATAAAAACTGTAAACATGTGCTCGTTAGCGAGGGTTCAATAATAGCAAAACAGAAGGAGATCCAAGGCACTCTGTTGCAATCAGGTATAAAAGGCCTTTATATAAGTGGCAGCAGCTTGGCAACAAGCATAACAAAAAAAACAAAAGAACGAACGCGTTTCGGTGGTCAAGCCATCATCATGGTCCCATAGACCCTGGGTCCATTTGGTTCCATTTGAACACACTCAGAATTTCTTTCTGGTAATATTATTGTCCGCCCATGTTGCGCAATGTCCTCCACAAGCCAGCATGGCGATGAAGCCCTAAAGCTTTCACTTTGACACTTCCTCACCCATATTTAATATTTTCGGTGATTGGAGCAGCCACCCATCCAGTCACAAGGTGATTGGAGCAGCCACCCATCCAGTCACAAGGTGATTGGAGCGACCACCCATCCAGGCACAAGCCAAAATCTCTAACCTCCAGGGCAAACCTGTGGTGGAAATTGGCTTGTTGAAGTAAAGGATGTTGCAACGACGACCTTCGTCCTCTCTATGAAACGCTCCAGCCAGAGGTGGGACCCACAGCAGGCTTTTCTTGCAGTATCTCAACACACAGCGAGAGTGATTACTCATTATCTGCCCCTTGAAGCGCCAGGGAACCTGGCCACTCATGGGACATTGAAGGACACTGAGGGACTGGAAAAACAGAGGCAGAAAGCTTTACGGTGTCTGATAAAATGTTGACACATTGTTGTCCATGAATTCTGGACGCAATAGTATTTCATGTCCACAGCTAGCAGATTGCTGGCCTGTTCTGATAGGCCCAATGAAATGCTTAATTGAAAGCACGGCCAGTTTTGACAATAAAGCTATGCCAGAAATTTATTTCTGAGAATTTGGAACATTTAGGCAGTAGGCACAGGCATGATTATTAACTATGAATCCAGGGGATCTGGAATCACTTTCCTTTTGTAGTTATCAATCAGAGCAGTTGTCGTTCAGTATTTCTTATCATTTTGCTACAGGTCTTTCATAACCATCAGTAAAGCAGCCAACCAGTGAGGTGGTAAGTGGCTCAGCCGGCCTCCGCCTTCCATACCCCCAGAAGACCAAACACAATATCATCCTGAGATCAGTAGGCATTAGTCACGGGCAAAATGTGTTCGATGTGGTCACAGTGCTGTCTGCTGTTCAATTCTGCTCTCTGGAAGAATGAAATTACCCCTAGATCACCTTCAGATGCCCCGGAGCCTGCTAGAGAGGGAAATAATCATCACAGCCATGAAGGAGTGGTCACACACACTGGTGATACCGTGGTCTGAAGTACAACCAGGGGAAATAGAGGTGGCCCTAACAGAGGTATACTGCATGGCTGTGTGCTCGGCTCACCTGCGCGTGCGTGCGTGCGTGCCTGTGTGTGTGCATGCGTGCGTGCGTGTGATGTGCGTGGCTGAGATATTGGTTCATTCTTCATTCTGCAAATTACAGAGAAAGACAGCTGAGCTATAACGCAGTACTAGGACAGATATGATTATAGGATGGTGCCATACGCTGGCTGCTATAGGTTCAACCTAATGTTGACAATGTGACTCCCAGGTTGGATTATTGCGTTGAGGTCTGTGTGTTGTCACCCTCTCCCTGCTGCACTGAGTAGTAAGTAGAATTTAAGTAGCCCAAAACTAAATTATCAGAATGATAAATACTTAAGTACTTGAGAGCTTTGAATAGCTATACTTCCTTTAAATTGTTGTGTTATCACTTTATAAAACTTAACTAAAAGAAAAAAGAAAAGAGATTTCATACGACATTGGTTTTGTCTGACAAGCCTTCCAAATGAGCTTTGAATTGAAAGAATTTAATAAACAATCGAGCATTTACTCAAATTATTTACACACCTCAGATAGGACAGTCCGAAAGTTAGGCACTTACACAGCTTAAATACAGAAATACCACCTCGAAAAAATTACATTTTAATTGATAGTCTTTGTGGGGACTGTGCCAGCTCCACTGGATTTTTAACACATCTACTGTATGAGTCATTCATAATCAATAGAGAATACATCCCCACACATCAAACAATGTGTGAATGTGCAGTTGAAGCTAATTGGCCGGCTGGCCGCCCTTCTTCAGCAGTCCAAGGGCACAGGCTACGTTGCGATTTCATTTGGTTTCTGGAGATCTATCAAAACCAATTAGGCATGGATTAGCATGCAATGTTGCTAATTATGATGCTAATTGGAAGGGAATACACGGTGGAACCTCTGGAAGAAGGCTGAGGCCGTGACTTGCATGTTGACAACCTACTTCTGTTGTCCATCTTTTCTTATCCACATCAAACCCTAGCCTCCCTATAGGGAGAACGGTAGATGGAAAAAGCCTATATAAAAGCTCAAAGTGCATCACAACGCAACACCATTAGAGCTTGTAGAGATTTGGTGTATATAGAGAAAAGGATAGACCCCTGGGGGGTTTAGTGGATATACTCTCTTGTTGTAGGTGGATACAAAATAAGTAAACATCTATATTATCTATTCATCCATCCATCCATCCATCCATCTATCAGATCTATCAGTGTCATTCATTCACACATTAATGTTCTTTATTTCTGACTGTCTGTCTGATGACAAAGTTCAGCAAGCAGTCAGGCAAAAGCAGTTCAACTTTCCTCATGAGATGACCCTCTTTAAAGTTGAGAGCTACACTAATGCGGATAATGAACGGTTATGTAGACACGTTGCAAGAAGTCAAAACCACGCTTCATCACTACTTTCTAAAGCGTTGCTGCCCGAGGACTGCTTACAGTGCAACATTTAAATGGAAAATTCACCCCGTATTGTATTAAAATAATTAATAATATCTGGGACTTATATAGCGCTTTTCATAATACCCAAAGACGCTTATTGTTTATATATATATATATATATGGCAACACTCAGTTGCAGCACTCATCAGCGATGGTGAATGTAAAACCATGATGCCTTGTGATAGGTGGCAGCAGCATTCATGTAGCCAAATGTATTATAAAATATATAACCATCCCGTGGCGCGCTCTGCCTACATGCTCTGGGCTGCCTGTCAGCCTGTCTGTTACTCCATGTGTTAGTAGAAAGCAGGCAGTGAGCGACGGCCACAACCCCGTCGTGGTCTGGAAGCGTCATTCAAAACCGCGATAGGGTTGCGTGAAGGGGGAGCTACCTGGTTCTTCTTCTTGTACGTGGGTGACTGGTCTATTTGGCAGCCCGTTGTCGCCACCTAGCGACATTATAGCGTTTTCATAAAGTGTGCGCCTCAGAGCAACAGACAGGCAGGAAGACAGCTCATCTTCCTCCTCTCCTCATCTTCACCAGAATCAGGACCACGAGAGCTCAATCGCTCCCAACTCCCGCAAGGAGACAGAGATTGATAGATGGACAGGAGGAGGGGGGGTGGAGCGTTCAATGGGTGAGGGTGTGAGGATATAGGGGGTAGGATGGTGATGGATGAGTGGCTGACATGCAGACAAACCTCTTGCCATGGAAACAACCCTGAGGGTATGTCAAAGAAAAGTGTCTTTAAATCAGGGTTCCACACACACACACACACACACACACACACACACACACACACACACACACACACACACACACACACACACACACACACACACACACACACACACACACACACACACACACACACACACACACACACACACACACACACACACACACACACACACACACACACACACACACACACACACACACACACACACACACCACAAGAGAGATGCAATTCACTGCAGGTACATGCGTAGGGGGAACATACTACATAATTAATGGGAGCCAAATGCTCTTTTCTTTTGCTATTCGAAGTGATTATAATAATAATAATGTGTGAATGTGGGTAAATAATTACCCAGTGTTTATGCTAGTTAACTTACAGCTTTGATGTTGTACTGTAGATCAATATGGTCCACCCTGCTGTGTACTGTAACATGTACTGTATTTGTTTTTAGACTATGGCTATGGGGAAAGAGGAGCAACTACTGTGGGTTTGGAGTAAAGGCTCATACATAGTCTGGATTTTCGGTGGATAGGTGACAACCGAACTACAACATGACGTCACAAGCCGCGGTGAAGAGCAAACCACCGCCACCGCTCCAGCCCTTCTCTCTGTTTTTACTCACCACCGCTCAACGTTATTTCAGCTCCGGTGGTCAGCTCACCACTGGAGCGGTGGTCACCTCACCACCGACAATCCAGACTATGAATAGGCCTTAAGTAAGCTGCAATCCATTTCTCTTTTAACCACTGTAACCTTTTCTCAAGAGATGTTTGGGTATTTTGAGCATCCACATAATTAGTTCTAGGTGGGAAATATCAAGTATTAGTGTTTGTTTCACTGTCGACGACCCAATGTGTTGTTGACTCACTACAATTACAATTAAGGCATTTAGCAGACATTATTATCTAGTGTGACTTACACGCTCTGAATCAGAACAAGCAGAGTAAACATGAACTCTAGTCAATACACAAAATAAATAATGGAGGAAACTCCATTTACAAAGTAAACCAGCTTCATTGGTCTGGTTTACTTTCACAGTATTGTGGACATGCCGTTTATGTTGTAAATAAAACATCACTTTTGTGTCTCCTGCTGTGGTGTCCTTTGGTTTTCTGTTTGCCTTGGTTTTACCTGAGGGGCTGAAACAAATGGGAACTTTTTGTTTGCATGATCAACTTGCCCCACACCGTTGTGCCAAAGTGGGTCACAACTTTGCTTTGCAATCATCTAACTAAATTATCAATAGGTGACATTATTGAGACAAATGAATTGTGGAGATGTTCCAGGGACACCCCAGAAGCAAAGATTTTAGTTAAAAACGTTTGCTCTGAAAGAATATATATTCAAAAATTTGCACCACTTTTTCAAGATTAAACAACAATAGCAGATCTACAAGCTTGTAGCTAATGAGCTTGTAGATCTGCTATTTTTCCATTTCTAAATTCTTAGGTGCCGGAGCTCGGGTGCGTGCACGTGCACGCACAAACTGAATCAAATTTCCAATCAGTCAATCAATAACATTTGCAGCAGCAGTTTACACAGAGGCCCGCCGGCTCACAACACACAACTACAGTAGGCATTTGCAGTTCAGTTGGCACAGCGGCTCAACGTTATATTACATACTGTATAAAATACAGTATAACAAGTTAGGGTGGCCCATCATCAGAACAGTACGCAATGCTAAATACCTGCATGTACGTTGTTGTCCATATCCAAGTTCCTCCCCCTCCTCCGATGACAACTCAATAATGCTATTACTATACTTAATTCTGTACTAGTCTTTTTTTAATTTCGGGCCCACCAAAGCAAGCTTTAAGATCGAGCCATGTTGTAAAGACAGGTGTCTTTGCGAGATTTGGCAATGCAGTCAGTTCTGTTCATAAGAACTCACCATGTAACATGTTGTATTGAAAACAAAACACATGCTGTCCCCAAGGCTAAACTCCAAGTAGCAGTTAATCTATTGCTCCGTAAAAGTATGAAAGTTCCATATTCCATATGCAACGAACGACAACAGATGCAAATTGCAAAAGTCGAGACGAGAGTTGTTTTTATTTACACACCCGGCACCGTCAACAGGTTCCATAGCCACCTATTTCCTCTCAAAACGGGCACACATTTCAAAATAAGAGTGTTTTTTTGTTTGTACTTGCAATGCGATCATTCAAGCCATGTTATATTTTGGAATCGTACTGGAAACAGAAGTAACTACGACGACGAGGAAGAAAATGAAACTAAAATAATAATAGAGACGTAGTGTATATTGTATATGTACATTTGGGGTGGTGGAGCGCCCTCTACAGCTACCGGAGCTGCCTCTGCAGGTAGGGGAGCTCTAGTGACAGCTACCAATGGATGCCATCAATCATCAATCACAGACACATACATGGCGTAATGTAAAGGAACAAACATATGCCTTTCCTTTGCAGCCACTATTCACACAAGACAAACATACTTACAAAGATACTCACATAAAACACAAGTGACAGTTATTAATTATTAATTATATAAGATTGCATGTTTTCTCTCTCTCTTACACGCACACACACACACACAGATAAGATGCACACAGCGATAGAGGAAGTACCTCTGTCATTCTTCAACGTCTGCACATACAGTACACACAGTTCATCTTGACTCGCATGCACGCACGCACACACACCACACACACACACACCCAACCACACCCACACGCATGCACGCACCGAGTGTTTATCTCACTTTCACATACAAACTCCCGCTGGCATGAAATGTACAAGCATAATGCCACATGAACGTAATGTAATGTAAAGTAATGCAGTGATTCTCAATGTTTTTTAATGCCAAGGATGTGCAATAAACCACGGACCGCCTATTGATAATATGTTTTATCTCTGGGATGGCAGTCTACTCTAGTCTACACTATACAATCCTCAGTGTTCATATAACGCTGAGAGGCACGTAGGGGTCTATTTGGTTCCAGTTTTTTCTCTGCATGAGTTACAGACCTGTAAGAGTCCACTTGGTTACTAACTATCAATCCTGGGGCCCCTTTGAAAGCCCCTCAATTGGACCCATAGTGGTCCCTGGACCCCACGTTGATAAGGAATGTGCTCTTAACACAATCAGCGCCGGGATCCACAAGCTCACGGCGCATCGCCAAAGCGTTCTGAACTTCAGAAGCTTGCCACATTCTGGTCGCAACACCGCCATACGACGCAGCATCTTAAAACATCTTAACTTTATTGGCGAGGCGGGTTAGAGCGGGTTAAATGAAGCAATGAAGCATAATGGGATTTATCTTGTCCTCCTGTGAGGAAGTTTGGTAATCAAAGCATGCGCCTGCCCTGCACCTACCGTGTTGTGGAGCTGCATGCTTCATGGCTATTTGCATTCACCAACGTTGTTGTAAACAATAAATCCAAAAATCTGACGTTTTTGCATTTGAGGGGGGTGAAGGAAGGAAGACAGGTTCTCAATCACACGCAATTCACGTGCACAGTTGACGTGCAGAGTGCGTGCACTGTGAGAATACATGGGCTTAAAAATAAAAGCGATGCGGTTTTAGTCCGCCCATAAGGTAATTAGAAAATGTTTTATTTTCTAATTATCAAGTAATCTTTCGCGGGCCGGTCAGTCAGCCTGCGTGGGCCGTATTTGGCCCGCGGGCCGTACAATGCCCAGGTCTGGGTTAAGGTGACTCCACACCAAACAGTCTTGTTCAGACTAGTCAAAGACTATACTTAAAACTGTCATTGCAACAGACTAGCATGTTCTAATCAGCTCAAACCAGTCGGCCGATGAAACATTATTTTTCCCCATGCAAAGTAGCCTGCAGTTCTGCTTATTACGAGCGGCTAGTTTTCCTGTAAAAATAGCTTAATATTCATAGCTGAAACATGACGAGCAGACTAGAGGGCGACCGTACAGTGGAGTATGTTGCCCCTCATCACTACAACATGGATAGAGCAGACTAGAGGGCGACCGTACAGTGGAGTATGTTGCCCCTCATCACTGCAACATGGATAGAGCAGACTAGAGGGCGACCGTACAGTGGAGTATGTTGCCCCTCATCACTACAACATGGATAGAGCAGACTAGAGGGCGACCGTACAGTGGAGTATGTTGCCCCTCATCACTACAACATGGATAGAGCAGACTAGAGGGCGACCCTACAGTGGAGTATGTTGCCCCTCATCACTACAACATGGATAGAGCAGACTAGAGGGCGACCGTACAGTGGAGTATGTTGCCCCTCATCACTACAACATGGATAGAGCAGACTAGAGGGCGACCGTACAGTGGAGTATGTTGCCCCTCATCACTACAACATGGATAGAGCAGACTAGAGGGCGACCGTACAGTGGAGTATGTTGCCCCTCATCACTACAACATGGATAGAGCAGACTAGAGGGCGACCCTACAGTGGAGTATGTTGCCCCTCATCACTACAACATGGATAGAGCAGACTAGAGGGCGACCGTACAGTGGAGTATGTTGCCCCTCATCACTACAACATGGATAGAGCAGACTAGAGGGCGACCCTACAGTGGAGTATGTTGCCCCTCATCACTACAACATGGATAGAGCAGACTAGAGGGCGACCGTACAGTGGAGTATGTTGCCCCTCATCACTACAACATGGATAGAGCAGACTAGAGGGCGACCGTACAGTGGAGTATGTTGCCCCTCATCACTACAACATGGATAGCGGCGGCTCCCGTCTCCCAAGGTCGGCAACCAAACGAACATGCTCGGTTCGTCTGTCTGGAGCTGCCTTTAGATATGAACCCATTAAGACCTAAGGTCGATTCTACAACATGCCTTCTAAACTATGCAGTAGTTCTTCTCAAACCTTTTCACAGTTCTAAATTATTCAACACTTTCAATATTTCTCAAAAATGTTAAAAAATAGCAGATGTAGATCTGCTCTTTTTAAATGCCCAACACAAATAAATCTAAAATTGCACTGATGCTTTCCCATTTAACGGGGTTAAAAAGAAGAACCATGTACAGTATGTAGGTGGAGGAGGGAGAAATATTATACACAGGCATAGGAACGTGACAATAATTATTCCGAGCATATCTCATCATGTGTTCAACTGCCCAGTAAAAAATGTAATTGAACAACTGTAGAATATAAAGATGGGCTCAGGCCCCTTTCTGACTGTAAATGAACACTGATGGTTTCACCGTGTGGGTGGGAATCTTCTGGGGGTCTCACAGAGGCCACAGGAAATGGTTTACCCATTTTAATTTCGTCTCATTTCATTTCACCCATTAACCTCCCGTGACCTTCGTACGGAGCTGCTGTCGTCCTGGAGGGGGAGGTGCTCTCATCAGGACAGAAACACCTCACCTTGGTAGAATCCCTTAATGAGTTATTAAGATGACAGCAGCATCAGAAATGCACATCAGAATTGTGCAGTGACCACACTGTTCTGATGTGCATTTCAGTTCATTGTTGATGATTGTCATAATACAGACAGACACACTACGGTATATTATAATAATACATAATATTCATGCAGCCCATACTGATGGAGAAAATGTACCCAGCCTTTCTCTGTGTTCCTACAATCCCCATGATGCATTTCAGGGGCAAGCAGTGGCCCAGACAAAAAGGATTAGGAAGAAAGCCCATTCCACGCTCCGCCACTATGGTAAGAAATGGTAGGCTACACAATAGTCTCCTGGGCGTTGGTGCGTCTCCCCGCCCTCCATTCCCTCATCTCCAAACACCCCATTCACCTCTCCACTTCTCACTGCCTACTTCTGGTGGCCTAAAGGGGCGGACAGCTACAGCTATCACGCTAAAATGATGGATTCCACCAACGTTATTATAGGACCCACCAATAGACCCACCCTACCTGTGTCTGATTGGCTGGCTCCTTAGTTGGCAGGCACAGTTTTACTGAGGTTTAAGGGTTAGGGTTACAGTTAGTTAAGCTTAGAATTAACGCTAGGGTTAGGCATAGTTTCAAAAATGATAGGAAGGAAGAACTGTCAGAGCGAATACATGGACAATCACAGTGGGTCTTCTAGATCATAGAGTTATAAACAACAGGGTGGACTGTCCCGCCCCCAGCTATCCTACTATAAATGCGCCACGTCTCTGTGTGTGTGCGTGTGTGCGTGACTACGTGTGTGCGTGTGTGTACGGTTGTAATGCACTTAACTCGACAACCGTTTGCCCCACCGACTTCAAATTCGACACACGCGTTCCACACCCCCGCAGGGAGTGCAGTGCCCGGTATCCAGTCGGTCGGACCCACGGTTCTCCAGAACCACCACAAAAGGCTCTGGTCAGGCTCTGCCAGTGGGCCTAATGAGCCAAAGCCAAAATTTCCAGCCTCTGCCTCAGCCAATTGATTGCCATGGCAACCACAATGTTGTGCCCAAAATGCGGAAGTGCTGACTCCATGAACAAGCCTGAATCCATTAATGAACGAGCGCTCTGTGTTAAACCCCTCTGTTGCTCGCGGATGTATTTTGCCTGCTTGCAGTTCCAGCTTTAGCCAGTACAGCCAGTAAGCTTATACCAGTGCTTCTGGGGGTCTGGGTGGGACTGGGATCCATAAACACACGTACGTCACACACAGATACAAGAAGCAAAGCGAGATGGACAGTCTTGGTTTTCCTTTGTTTGTCTTGGGCCCAGAATACCCATAAAGTCCATGGCTGCCATTGCATCAATCTACTGAAATCAACATCACGGTTTCAGGAATGTTCAATGTGATTGTTGCTAATGGTACATTAACCCTATAAAACAAATTATAGTTCATATAAAAGTGATCAATGATGGAAGGAAATGTTTCACTCACACACACACACACACACACACACACACACACACACCACCCGCTGGGAGTTAAGTACATTGCTAATGGACCCCCCTGCAGTTGTGTATAGAAGGTTTCTTGTTAAATTCCCTCATCAGAATTTTCCAGGGCAGTCTTGGCATTCAAGCCAAAGCCTTCCACTAGCTAACTTGTTTCTTTAGCCATTATAGAACAACAGTCTAGGATTGATTACCCCTGCCGGAGCCTCTTTAATGTACTCACTATTGCACGTATGTTCTATTGATGCTGAAAAATACAGATTTCACTGGTCAATTAGTACTTCTTTTCACTGTTAAAAGTATTCTGCTTCCACGGTGTATTGTTTTTTACAAGAATTACAAGAAAATGCAGGCATTAACATTACAATATCAATCGATGTATGTACTATAAAGAGTCATTTCAATCCAGACATTTAAACTCCTTTTATTTCACAGGGACAGCTAAATCTAATCCCCAAGCAGTGATCTGTGAATGGTGTTTGTTTTGGATTACCAAGGGGACCTACTGTATACAGTATCTGTATCGCGGGGAAGGAAACCCAGGGAGGAAAAGGCATTTACGAAGGTTAGAAGAAATCTCACTTCTGCGCGCATACTGCGTGTGTACTAGCCTGTACTTGTGGAAAAAATCCATCCCTCCCCTTGAGGTCGTTTCTGTTATTTTCACTGTGGCAAGAGCAAAAGCTACATCAACACCTTTCCACCAGCCCAGCAGACAGCCAGGCAGAGCAGTAACACTGCACGCTAGACTGCAGAGAATTGATCACAGACCACCAGCCAAAAAGATTCTCTCTCTGCTCCTCAACGCCTGAAGCCAGCACCTCAGACAGCAGGGTGACAGGGGAATGCAAGTGTGTGTGTGTGTGTGTGTGTGTGTGTGTGTGTGTGATGGAGGACAGGGAATCTTGTGTATGATAATTTAATAGCAACCATATGGGCAGTCGTGAACGGGTCACCGGGATCCATTATGGCAAAACGATAAACAAGGGGGGGGGGGGAAACCTGTACGAAACATGCCAAATTGATGTCTCATTTTATCTTTCTGTAGTCCTCTCTCTTTTAACAGACACATGCACACACACACGCACGCACACACACACACACACACACACACACACACACACACACACACACACACACACAATAACACTTTACATAAATTATGTTGCTGGTGGTGCTGGTCAACCACAGCACAGAACAATTTACAAAGCGCACTAGCGCGTGTGAGTGTGTGTGTGTGTGTGTGTGTGTTGTTGTTGTCGCGTGCAGAAAAGGCGACAAAACAGAAAATTAGCAGCCTCTAAATAAAACATGTTCTCATCTCCGAAAGCAACAGTGAAAGAGAGGGGTTGGAGAGATGAATGGGTTCGTGTGAGGGGAAAGAGAGAAGAGGGGGTTGGGGGGGGGGGGGGGTCGTAAAGAAGGTATGGCAGTACAGGAACAGAGAATGTGGGCGAGAGAGAGAGATAGTGAAAGAGGAGAAGAAGGGAGAGAGACAGAGAGAGGAGAGGAGAGGAGAGAAAGAGACAGAGAGGTGAGGAGAGAAAGAGAGAGAGAGAGAGAGAGAGAGGAGAGAAAGAGACAGTGAGGAGAGAAAGAGAGAGAGAGGAGAGGAGAGAAAGAGAGAGAGAGGAGAGGAGAGAAAGAGAGAGAGGAGAGAAAGAGAGAGAGAGGAGAGGAGAGAAAGAGAGAGAGAGGAGAGGAGAGAAAGAGAGAGAGAGGAGAGGAGAGAAAGAGAGAGAGAGGAGAGAAAGAGAGAGAGAGGAGAGAAAGAGACAGAGTGTGGGAAGTGGACTGACGGGATGGAAAGAGGAGCTTACCTTGGCTGTGCAGAGGAATGGGAAGGTGAACGTGCAGTCGTGCACTGAGAGACGCTTCTCGCTTGTTCTGCTTCTGTCCTCTCATCTGCCTCACACATTCTGCTTCTCTCTCTCTCCCTCTCTCTCTCTCTCTTTCTCTCTCCCTCTCCCTCTCTCTCACTCTCTCGTTCACCCTCACTCTCTCTCTCCTCAAACGCAGCTGGCTGGCTGCGTAGATGACGATGATGAGGTGTGTGTGCATGTGTGTGTCAGGGTGTGTGTGCGGCGTGTGTATGTATCAGAGAGAGTGTGTGTGTGTGTGTGTGTGGGGCGTGTGTGATAAACCTCGTGCTTCTGAAAACCCCTGCCTGCGCTACATCTGTGGGTGTGCTCTCTCCCTCTCTCTCTGTGTAATAGAGTTCCCTCACTCTATACTTCTCTCACTCTAGTGTTGCTTCTGTCGTTTACTGTCCTCTCTTCTGTCGCCAACCTCTTTTCTGTATGTCTCCTGTGTGATCTATCTATCTATCAATCTATCTATCTTCCTTCCTTTCTACTGGCCCGGGTTGCTGCCTCTGCATAACTGAGACCATGATTGGCACGCACGCACACGCACGCACACACACACACACACACACACACACACACACACACACACACACACACACACACACACAGTCATCTCAGCAATTTCCTCACAGTTTTTTCCCTTTCTCTTCATTTACCGGCTTACTTTTCTCTCATTCATTCTTCATGCTTGTTTTCATGCTGTCTCTCCAGACTCTTTACTCATACTTCCTTTTTCTTTCTGTCTCATCCTGAATTTCTTCCTCTCTCCTCTTCCTGTCTCTCACTCTGTCTCTTACTCACTCTCTCTCTCGCTTTCTTTATTTTCTTCATGTCTCTCTCTCTCTCTCTCTCTCTCTCTCTCTCTATTTTCTTCATGTCTCTCTCTCTCGCTTTCTTTATTTTCTTCATGTCTCTCTCTCTCCCTCTCTCTCGCTTTCTTTATTTTCTTCATCTCTCTCTCTCCCTCTCTCTCGCTTTCTTTATTTTCTTCATCTCTCTCTCTCTCTCTCTCAAATCCAGCTTGTCCGTAGCTCAAAGAAAGGCGCCTTGGATTATTGTGCTGAAGGGAGGGGCCAAAGGAAAGCTTGATAAATAATATAACTGAGGCAGGGTGCTCCCGCCTTGGGCAGCAAGTCGACAGAAAGAGAGAGATGGACGAAGGGGGAGCTAGAAAAAACAGGAGGGAGAAACGGAGAGGGGGGCGAGGGACTGGCGAGAGAGTGGGGAAAGGAGAGAGTGTGCCAGAGCAAATGAGGAAAAGATAGACAGTGAGAGTGAGAGTTGGGGGAACTGTATAGAGCCCAGCAGCAGAGATGGGACTGGCCAGGAAAAGAGACGTACGGTATATACAGAGAGACAGAGAACACGAGAGGTGGGGAACAAGATGGAGCCACAGAGCAAAAGACTAATGGAGTGAGAGGGGGTAATAATGAACGTCAGGCCCCTTGGGACCAGGGGGCATTTAGACAAACCTCCTAACTCCATATTGCAACTTTTTTGGTAAATTCAATGCCCTACTCGGTCGGTCTTACTACAGTGTCACACAAAAAGGAAAAAAAATAGCATAGCAAGGTCGCAACGTTGTACGCTGCTTGTACTGTAGATCTGCTATTTTGTGAAAGTGAAACTAGTTATTGAGTATTTGAGGGGTTTAAAACTTTATAAAAGCCCTTGTTAATTAAAGTATTAAAATGCCGATGCCAGCTGAAGTGTCATCATATCAAAAAGGGAAGGACAGGCATGAGTCCCAGGAACACGGTTAAGTACAGACCCACACGGGTCCATTTCTGCACAGCACACCAGTGGTTTTCAAAGTATCCCCATAACTCTCCCTCAGAGTTACAGGCCTGTAAGAGTCCGTTTGGAAGCCCTCAAGCGACACTGTGGGTCCCTGGACCCCACTCTGCAGCCACTTAACCTGCACAAATAGTACAGAAAAGAACCATGCTATTCTCAATGCAGCAGCAAATGGTGGAACTGCGCTGCCAAACACAGTGTCAGTGCTCCGGTGTTATTTGCACAGTTTTAAATTAGATAATTATCCAGACATGTTGTGACAAATCTGCCCCTTTCTATGCAAATGAGCAGTCTAATTCACAAACACCGGTATTGAAAGCCACACAGAGTGAAAGTTACTATAGTAGAGGTGCAACAGCTTATTGGACTACTAAAAATCACACCTGTGTGAAGTGAGGGGCGCACTTATCATTGTACATCATCAGATCGTAAAATACACTATGCCTATAATTGCCCAGACACTATGACGTATAATTCTCCATTCATGGGAATTTAATGTTTGTGTAAGATGAAAATCTACACCAATAGCTGAATGCTCGACATGCGCCCCTCAAAAATACTAATAAAGACTAACTTTGAGGGGAAAGAATGTTTTTTTAAATGCTTTAAAACTAGTCACACCCGTGTGAACTGAGTGGTGCAATTCCCCCCCCCCCCCCCCCCCCCCACCTCTCTCTCTCTCTCTCGCCCATTAGCAGGCACAGCACTGCTGCCTCTCTCTGTTTATGGCGCCCCCTACTGGTACTAATAAGTCATATACTCGTGCTCATGACCACTAATACATAGATAGATACGCACAGACATTGCTGGTTGTAGGAGTGGTTGCACCACTCAAAAATAGCAGATCTACAGTACAAGCTCACCATGTGTCACATAGCAATGCACCCTAGCTTGTAGAGTGGCTATTTGTAGTGAGTACGTTTGTGTGACACTGTTATAAAACTGAGTAATGGCCATAACTGGTAAATTATGCTAATTGATTTTAAAAGAAATCATGTGAAATCATTGACATAAAATATGGATAGATACTTTATTGATCCCCGAGGGGAAATTCGGATGATCCCATAGCTCATACAGACATAAGGTTAAAAACATCACAAAGAGAGGGGGCAGGTTACAAATGAGACAAATATATTAAAACGTATACTATGAATAAAGCATTAAAAATAACTAAAAAGGCGTCACTGGGGATAACAATCCTTTGATATTGCACAGAGCCATAAATAACTAAAAACTAAAAAGCCATGAGTCCAGTTAAAAGGCATATTGGCTGGCCTTGAAGTCGAGTACAAAAGTGTTCTTAAACCATTCATTCTTGCACGTCAATGAACGGAACAGAGCCTTGCTACCACTTTTCTGCTCTGCCAAGTTTTTGCGAAGAGGATGACTCACATTGTCCATTATGGCCCGCATCCGTGTGTGCATCTCTCCACAACCCCAGTACTAAGCCAGCCTAGCCTGATTATCAGACTCTGAAGCAGTTCACTCAGTGGAGTGGGCGGGGTCTATGGGCTGGAAGCCAGGCTAAAGACGGCCTTCCCTGCCTGCCCTGTGTCTTTTTATAGACGCCGTCTGTGTTCAGAGCCCAGTCCACGTTCTCATCCATGTGAACTCCCAGTCCCAGGTACTTGTACTGTAGTACTGTACTTGTTCGGACAGGCTGAAGAGGAGCAGCTTGTTCCTCAGATAGTACGCCACCATCTCCGTCTTGGAAGTGTTTTGTAGGAGTTCCTATAGCGGTCACTCCATCCCTGAAGGCCTGTATTCCTCCTCCTGCCCATCCCTGACACACGCCACAATGGCTGCATCATCAGAATATTTCTGATTGAAGCAGGACTCAGAGTTCTACCCATCATGGAGCTTATCTCTGCATGAGCATGGGGGGCTGGATGGTGTCAAAACATATTCCTCACATAACCACTCGGCCTGTCCGAGGACAACATCCTCCACAGACACCAATGTGTGATAAAACAAAGTGATCCGTGATCACAAACACGGACTTGTCAATTATCCCAATTAATCAAAAAAGTAATCGATAGAATAATCAATTGAGTCTATTATTAAAATAATCACACCAGTGTGAAGCGAGGGGCGCTTTACCAACCCTTATCAACTTACATCATCGATAAAACAGTAACATTATGAAGTACATTTTTGAGATGTACTTCATAATGTTACAGATTTTTTTCAGACCTCCAGTTCTACAGTATAAGGCAACACAGAATGGGGGGGGGGGACTTTCTTATTATATCCACACAACAACTCTATAAGGTATATTAATGACAGTAAAATGTTGAAAATGAGTGGAATCCCGTAGTCACTATTCACTGGGATACCAAAAAAACATTTGAAAAAAAAGGTTTCTCACTGTTCTCGGGTTGAATATTGATATGCGATTAAAATGCGATTAATCGAGATGAATTAATTACAAAGCCTCTGATTAATTAGATTAATTATTTTAATCGAGTCCCAGCTCTAATCATAACATAACATCATATGCTGATTTTCTCAGTGACAGATGGCGTTTTTAATGTTTGACTAGGACAGACAAACAATAATAGATGCAGCCCTTCTGTACTTCAGAGAGCTGGTGGTTTAGTGAAGCACACTCACCCCCAGACTGATCAGGGCTGCACTGATTGTATAGCCAGGCAAATGCATCATCATGCCAGGCATGCTCCTGTCCTGAGCCTATATTTCCAACGTCTAGTACTGGGGTGTCAAACTCATTTTAGGTTGCGGCCAGACTGTAAAAAAGTGAGAATTTGTGCGAGCGTGACTACTTGTGTCTCTGCGTGGGTGCGTGCTCCCAATGCTGAAAGGCACAATGCCATAGTATTCAGTCACTAACAGTAACACACAATTGGTAAAATGTTTAGTAATAGTTAAGTGTACAGTACAGTGTTTACAGTAAAATCATCAGTGTTCATTTAAGGGTGCTGTATGTGATATGTTCCGTTTATAATTATATTATTATATTATAATCCACCACTCCTGAATGGAGTGCCTGGTGCTGGGAGTCTGGTGCAACGCACAGGTCCTGGGCCTGGTGAGAGCAGGAGTGGACCTGGTGAGACGTAGGAGGGGCCCGGACAGGAGTCAACCCACACAGCATAGTCCTTCCACACGACAGAATTTGGTTCTCCCAATCCCAGGAGAGTAGTTCCGTGGCCTTGCTCATTCCCTGATGGACTGATCGAGGGTAGCTACTGGGACGTAAGTCGGGATTTGATCAACCCCGGCTGGGTCGCCTGAGTGAGGGGTAGGATGTTGGTAGACCCAAAACCCCGTTGACCTCAGGAAACATCACTGAGGATACGTCCCATGCGATGTATTTTTTTGTTATGTTTATATACTGTTATAAGTGTTAAATAACTCGATATGTGCATAGTGTTTTGTGTAAAGCACATTGAACCTCCTCTTTGTTTAATGTGCTGTATATCATAAACGTGCCTTGCCTAACAGGGGTCTCACTGTCTCTCGAGCACTTTAGGACTGACTACAAAGATAATCGGCCCGATTTTGGTTCGGAAGATGTTAACAAGTTTCATGATCTATGCAAAGGAAGTATTCGTGCATCCACTTCATTCGGATGCATGTGTGTTCATGATGCCAGCAATCAGCATATAGCCACTTGCCTTCCATCACTTTCAACAAGTTTCCATGTAATTGACACGGTGTCACTGTGCTGTACAAGTGTGCTTGTACAGAAGGTAATTATATCCACGTTGACGGTTCCAATGTCGGAGGCTTTTACAGATATAGTTGCAACTCGCTCTTTATTGAATTGTGAATGCTGTCATTTTGTGACATGTTGTACAACTTTTGGTACAGATTGGTAAGATTGGCTTTCCAATTCCTTCATTGTAGCTGCTGCTAAGGGTAGCTAGCCTATGGCACACGTGTGAGCATCGGGCACAGTTAATATGGTTATAATCAGAAATCAGATTGTCTATATAAAAACAAAACACTTAGTAGACATTAGTAGAAGTAGAAGTCAAGCACGTCTGTTGAATGTAACTAGAAAAAAGAACACACGTGTGAACAGAGTGGTGCAACTCCCCTCTCCCCCCCCCCCCCCCCCCTCTCTCTCTCTCTCTCTCTCTCTCTCATTAGCAGGCAGCAGGCACAGCATACCCCTCTCTCTGTTTCTGGCGACCCCTACTGGTATTAATAAGTCACATACTCGTGTCGTTCCAATTTCACGCATGCGCAACACCACTCATGCTCATACACACAGGTACACAGGTACACAGGTACACGGACATTGCTGGTTGTAGGAGTGGTTGCACCACTCAAAAAGCCCCATCCTACCTGAAATCTCAGCCTCCCCCCATGCCCTCCCAACCATGCTTAAGGGTAATGGGAGCCGACACTCTAATTGGTTTAATTAATGTATTGCCCCAAAAACACCCATGACTAATTCCAAGGCTTAAATACAACCCCTTAGCACCGTGCACTGGTCATTACAACCGGATAATGCGTCTAACCAGCAAATTTGCCGCGGACCCAGACGCATTTTGCGCTTTGTATTTTAGACCGTGTGCCACAGATAATATAAATAAGCAGGGACGTTGCTGACGATTTGGTTGCCCTACTCACATATTATTTGTGTATTGCGCATATACTGTACGTAGCGTCTGCACTGTAAATAGGGCCTTGAATCTATAATGCAGTTTCATGAATGCAGTTGAATGTGTGGCCATTGCTCCTCCATTCATTAACACTCCACTTAATCGTTATGAGATTTGGCCTATTAAAAAGGCTAAAACTCAGTCTCATACAGTATAGCAGTTAATCACTGTATCCAACGTTGAATTGAAACTCAGATGACAGTTTCATCTAGCCTCACTTAGCCAAACTATATCACGGCGGAATCCGCAGGGGGCTTCTTTTTCTTTTTTTTTTGCACTGACAGATTCGTGTCTGATCCCCACCCCCAGGCTAAGTTTCATCCAAATTAAATTAGTTCTTAGTTATTTCCTCAGTCAAAGTGGCTGCGGGCTAGATTTGAATTTGCTGGAGAAACAATATACAATTTTGCTCAGCTTCGCAACATGCATACCTAGATTCACCAGTAAGTGAGATCATGTAATTATAAGTAATAACTACAAGGCTGTTCAGGTGCTCGACAGAACTGTTACTTTGTTTTTACAGTGCTTGGCTCGGGCCAGTACACAATGCTGTTAATGACATAATGAGTAGCCCAAATACCAGATGTAGCCTAATTGAAAGAAATGTTTGATCACACCCCCTCTGCTCAACCAGCACACTTAGTGTGGTAGGGTAGGCCGGACAAAATATTATTTTCTGACAAACAGCAGATGGTCGAGTCCATTGGCTCTAATAAAATTAATGGTTTTGTTTACTACACTGGCATTGTCCACTTTCAGGCTTTTGCTAGGCAGACACAATAATGCCTCAGCACCAGCTCCACAAACACCTCTGTGACAGTTGAAGATAAGCCCACAAATAAATGGTGCGGTAAATAATACACTATAGTTTGTCACAAATTAGCAGCTGAGTGCAATTTTGCCCTCAAGGGCATGGGCAGATTTCTCTCTGCTGTTAAACGTTGTGGACGTGTTTGTGCAAGCATACATGATTAGTCCATTTTGGGCGGGAACCCCTTTTGGTGTTAGCATTATGTTGTGCTTTAGCTATTGAAAAATAGCAGATCTACAAGCTCATAGCACGCCACCGAGTGGCGCGCTAAGAGCTTGTACAGGTACAGCTATTTTTGAAAAATCGACTGACATAGAAACATAGCTTTTTCAGAAAACTGTCAGGATGTAGAAGACATTTTTAGAATCTGATCTCAGGTCAGAATGGGTTAGAGCAATATCCTTTGTGAAGTGGACCTTAACACAGAGAAGACAGTAGGTGCAGGTGCTACGCCTACACCTTCATTCTTTGAGACGTCACCTCTCAGAGTTCAATGAACACTTTGGCTTGTAGCCTGCCAGCCTGGACAGATGACAGCTGGGATAAAACAGAATGAAACAAAAACAGAAACAAACAAACAAAAGGCAGTCAAGATGAAAGGGAATGTTTGCGTGTATTTAGCATACAAACATGCAAGCATAATTATGAGAGTGAGAGAGAGAGAGAGAGAGAGAGAGAGAGAAAGAGAGAGTTTGCATGCGCAATGGAGTTTGTGTTTATTATTATATTATTAATTTATTATATGTGTTGTATGTGTGTGTGTGTGTGTGTGTGTGTGTGTGTGTGTGTGTGTGTCTCTTAGGGCGAGCACGATGGAGAGGAATGCAGGACTTTTGCATATTACAGCCCCAAAGTCATCAAACCTTCACACCTGCCTCACTCCCCATCCATCAAACCACACATACAGTACACACGCACGACACACACACCCCATCCCTTCACACACACCTCCCCCCCACAAACCCACCCACCCCCCCCCCCCCCCCCCCCCACACACACACACACACACACACACACACACACACCACACACACACCTCAAGGATGCAGGGTGATTTATCTCTATCTAAAGGTAGTTATTTATACAGGCCTTCAAACTGTACAGTGTGTGCGGCCTAGCCAGATATGTGTGTGTGTGTGTGTGTGTGTGTGTGTGTGTGTGTGTGTGTGTGTGTGTGTGTAGAGTATGTATATGTGCATGCATTGCTGTGCCTAAGTTTGTGTGTTTTAGAGATGTGCGCTTGCATGTGCATGCGTGTGTGTGTGTGTGTGTGTGTGTGTGTGTGTGTGTGTGTGCACGTGCGTGCGTGCGTGCATGAACAGTATGTGTGTGCTGTGCCTAACTTTGTGTGTGTATGTGTGCGTGGCGTGCACGCATGCGTGCACAGTAGGGCTGCAACTAACGATTAATTTCATAATCGGTTCATCGGCCGATTATTTAAACGATGAATCGATTAATCGGATTATGGCACCTTTTTGCAATTACTTAAAAAAAATTGCTTCAAGTTATTTTAGGCATGTTGTAACTAACAATAAAGATAATAAAAATGAATACTCCTTCAAAATTAATATGTTACCCCCTTTTTTATCCAATTTGATTTCATTGCCATTCCTACTTGTAATGATACTGTAATCTGTAATGTTGACCGTGTATAGCTGACTGTCTTTCTTTCCATTTCTATCTCTGGGACCCCAATTTTTATATTTTAATTTCTATTGTAAAATCAATGTTGAGTCCATTTGGTTCCATTTTTGTACTCTGTTACAGACCCTTTACCCCCTAAGCACCCCCTGCCCACAAACCTAACTGTGAAGAAAAATATTCATGGATAAATAAAATATATGAAAGACAGAATTGACTTACTTTTATATAAATCATTACTATAAAATCATTCGTTCTACCGTTAAGACATGCTCCTGCCCAGCGCACAGTACAGTCAAACAGCCCCCTCCCTCCTGAGCCTTGGGAGCGGAGGGGGGAGTCCTCTCGCTCAGTACAAGTCTGTCACTGTGACTTCTGTCCCCACGCTGTGTTCTTAACTTCTTTAACAGGTCGCTCGTATTTCTTTATGTAAGATAAAGAATCCGATGAACACGGAGAGCCAAAGAGGACTTGTTGCTGTTCCTCATGTTAGCGATAGCTGCTATATCAACAGTAAACACAACCTTGCTAGGCTAGCAAGCTAACGTTGCAACAGGATCGTTGCGGTGTGTGTGTGTGTGTGTGTGTGTTGTGTTTATACGACCCGTTGCATATTGTTCGTTCAGCCTAGTGCCGTTACTGAACGGTAAAAAGAAAGCAGCTTTATGTTACATTTTAATGTTGGAAAATAATCGATTATAATCGCTAAGATAATTCGTTGGCAACGAATTCAATTATCGATTTTTATCGATTTAATCGATTCGTTGTTGCAGCCTTAGTGCACAGTATGTAGGTGTGCGGGCTGCGTCTGAAAGTTTCAGTCATAACAATCTCAAACTTGCAGAGCCAGTATAAAGAATTACATTTGACTAATGTAACTGCAGTCTTTTGCATTTTACATAATATCCTTGCCTGGATAGCCCGTGAGAAACAAAACAAAGTGGTCCAATTCCACTATATGCTAATCTGTGCAGTTTTGATAACATTGTTGAGCATTTCAGGTACTTATGTTTCACTTTGTGTTCTGTTTCTTTCTTTCCTTTATTCTCGTCGAGGCTACAAACTTGCCTGCGATGATAAACATACCTGGCGCGGGTTAACACGGTACTGTAAGTGAATTTTGTGTGTGCCTGTGTTAAGTTGGTGAGCTTTACTACTTTGCTTTTGTTTTGGTTATTCAATTTAGTGCTGCACAATGTACAATATCATTTCAGCATCAACATTAATCCAATGTGTGCAATAGTGACGTTGCAAAGTTTTGCTGCAAGCTAATGAATCCAGTCACTTAAATTTGAACACTTGAAAGACAAAGGCAAAATGTGTAATTTCTCTCCGATTCTGATATTTTGAAAACCATGTGATCGGAGCCGATTTCCGATGGGAAAACCCCATGTATTACATTGATGCAGAGCCGTAGGTGATATTTGGAGTTCCTAATGAGAAAGCACTCCCGAGTCCCTCGCCCCGCTCATCATACAAATACAGATGTAAGTGACTATAGCGATGGTGAATGTTAACCATGATGTCAAGTTTGTCAACAAACGGTGGTTCTTCTGTTACATGGGTGACTGGTCTATCGGGCAGTCCGTCATATAGTGTGCATGGTATGCACACTTACAACGTATTCAGTAAGTGTGCGTCTATGTGTAAAAGCTGAACAAAAAATGAGAACGCAACGGGACTTCGCCGTTTTATCTGGAGACCGTCGCTGTCTAAAAGTGGCCTAAAATCACCCTAATCATCATTTCTACAATAGAGTGAAAAATCTCAGCTTTTTTATATAATGGAGTTGGTACCGTACCATTGAATTTCAGGAGGGAAGGCTGTGACTGACAGGTAAGGTAAGGTAAGGTACAGTAAGGTACATTTTATTTATAAAGTGCCTTTCAAAACAAATGTAACAAGGTGCTGTACAATAACTAATAACTGTACAATAACTAAATAAAATTAAATAAAACAAGAGCATCACATGCATAGATCAACAATAAAACGAGAACACAATGCAATACATTAGAGTAGTGATAAAATATATAAACGTGCCGTACAGTACATCTATATAGACAGTATTACAAACCAAAGTGCTTAGTGCCAAAGTGTTTTTAGCAGCTTTTTTTAACGTATCAACAGATTCTTAGGGAAAGGGGTAATTCATTCCATAAGGTAGGGGCTACAACCGCAAAAGCTCTATCGCCTTTAGTTCTTAATCTCGTTTTAGGAACTTTAAGAAGGTCTTTACTTGAAGACCTAAGTGTTCTCACATTTGCTTTGGGGATAATAATTCAGTTACAGTATGTACATAGGAGACAGCCCATGGAGAGCTTTAAAAGTGACTAATACAAATTTTAAAACAATTCTGCAGTCAATTGGAAACCAATGTGAAGCAGCAAGCACAGGGGTGATATAAGACCTTCTAAAAGTGTTCGTTAAAAGTCTGGCAGCTGCATTCTGCACCAACTGTAGGCGGTGTATTGAGGAGCGACTAAGGGTAGTGAATAATTCATTATGAATAAAAGCATGAATAAGTTGTTCCAGATATCGAGGGGTTAAAAGCGACTTAATTTTCTTAGCTGAAAGAAACATGTTTTAATATGTGGCTCGAAATTAATTTTCTGGTCAAATAACACTCCTAAGTTCTTTGAAACTTTTGTGAATAGGTGTGCTGATGAAGGACTCAGGGACTGCTTTATGTCATTGCATATAATACTAGGGCCTATAATAAGGACTTTTGTCCGGGTTTAATTGACAGCACCACAACCATTAACACACACCTTTCTACATTCAAGCCAAATTACAACAAAGCCGCCACTACCTACTGGCAAAATGTGCAATTGCAGCACTTTCATGGAGGTGGACGGACACGTGCGTAAGCCCAGACCTCAAATTTGAGGTCAGGGGCTAGGCTAGGCTAAACTTCCACTCGTTCGAGCCATTGAGTTATAATTATACTTCCGGCAGTCTTCCAGGTGCTTCAAAACACCACTGAGCAACTCTGTATCCTTTTATTACTCTATGATTACAACTCTGCCCCTCATGAGGGGGGTGCATACATTTAGACATATATAATACTAACAGTCCGACAGGCTGACAACACCGTCTCTCCCGACATGCACGGCGGGTTACAACTAACACGTGGCCGGGTTAAAACTCACCCGTGGCTCCCGACATACGCGGCCGGCTAAAACTAACCCGTGGCGTGTTAAAACTAACATGTGGCTTACTGTGAGGTTGGGTTGGGTTTTGGGTAGGGTGTCGGACACATGACTGTATAGCACTGTTAGTACGTCGGACCAAACACATGCACCCCAGTGAGGCATACTGTATGTAGCCTATGTTACAGTACAACTTGCTCATGCTCACAAGCAGCTCAATCCTATGAATCCGAAATTATGACAATCCACCGCAATTATGAAAGACCTAGAGACACAATTGCGCCTTTCCATATTTTTCAACATCTAGAGACTATAATAATGTCTTAGACCAGGTCAGTTTTGGCTTTATTCCTCATTTCACACAATTTAATTTATGTTCTCCTCCTGTATCCTCTTGCATGCCATACCTGGTTTCCATGTAAAGCACCTGAATAGAGATGAGATGAGTTTTCCTTCAGAATGTCTTTGCTGTTGCTAATTAAATAAAAAATAATGTAATATCCTCATGGTTATTGCCCAACATAGCATGTTTAGAATGCTGTTTATGGATATTTTCTGGTTTCTTTTGTCAAAGGCAGATCATATCACTGGAGCAAAATGGCATCATGTTTCATGCTTTTATAGTTTATGTTAATTATGTGAATTACAGCCTTATCTCTTATGCATTCATCAAATGAAATGCTATTTGAAAGAATAATATGGCTAGTCAGGTTTTAAAGGACATCATGATAAGACAACATGGGGAATTCTATCAAAGCTTGGCCTTTTGGGAAATCAGTCTTTCTTTGATGTTAATTCAAATACTTTATATGGATCTAAAGTCTGCGGCGGCCCAGAGAGCCACACCTGCTGCAAACTGACACAACACGCAAATTGAGAAAACATGCATGGCCCAATCTGACAAAACATGGCCTTTCAAAAACACGCTACTGTAACACACAAACCACGAGCAGATTCAGACAGGAAACATGTGCACGAATCCAACAACACATACTAGTGTATACAGCATGTCAGAAATGCAGTACACAAGAGAATTGAGAAATCCTCCTCCCTATAACACAATTGTAATATATGCCTAACATAAACTCAGGAACGATGCATGCAAGATCCATTTTTCCCGTTGTCAAAGAACCCTTTGTAACCGTCTGTCTGTGTCCCTTCTACACTCATTGTGTGACTCATAGGCACTTATCATGCTGTATAGAGTACAGTATGTTAACACAATTAAACTAATTGTGTTAACAACATTTGCTGCCTGGTTGGGTAGGGCCAGTACTGGTTTAGAAGAGGTAAAATGTCAAATGGAAACAACATCCCAATTTAAAGTTAAATATTGAAAATGTCAGTGCGGGGGACCCGTTTGAATCAGGGGTATACTGTAGGAAATTATATTATGGAATGAAGCTTTTAAAAAGCCATCTTTTATTCTCCTAACCAATGCATGAGGATTTTTTTTTTTACTTGACTTCTAAAAAAGTAAAAACTATATTTTATATTTTACAAAAGTACAAGGTTTTCAGCCTACGGCAGCTACATCTATGGTGCTCTCTGTGTAATGAGGGGTTTCACATGACCGTATTCATCAATGGCGTTGTGGTGACATTCTGTCGGATGGCTCATCATTAGGGCTCAGAGCAAACCGGCTTAATTAAGCTCCGAGGACACTGTCCGTCCCCAAGAGAGACTGAAGCAAAGTGACTATGCTCCATTACTGTCTATTCATTCAACTTCACTGTCTTCTGGTGTCACAGCAGGCCACCACGTACAGCATTGGAGAAGTTTTTGTTTTAATGGTAAAAGACTTAGATATGGAGTAAAAATAACTTTAGGACTATAAGGCTGATTCTAAAAACGTCCTCTAAATCCTTTGTCAGAGAAACTTCAAATATTTATTCAAAAATTACAAAAGATATAATTATGTTGCTATACTGTAGCAACAAGAACCCCAAAGGGGTTCCAATCTTGAAGGGTAAAAACAACAAAAGACAACAAAACTACTTCCTACCCTAAATTGTCCTGTATTCTGGTGACTTGACATGTCCACATTGTGTGTCTGAAGGTCACAGACTGTTAGCCGTAAAGCCTATTTACTATGAATAAATAGACGATCAAGTTACCAATGCGATACGCTTTGTTCTTAGAAAAGAAAAACTGTTATTTTTATATAAGAGACACCACTGGGCAAGAAAGAAAAAATTACTCTTTGCAGCCAAATCAGCATAAGTGGGTATGTAATTGAAACATGGTATTGCATACTTTATTACCGATTTAAAAGGAAATAAAAAATGCAAACGTGAGAAACTAAAATTGGAATATTATCACAACGGTTATGTGTAGTGACATAACCCCCACCCCCCCTTAATATCTTCTTTGTGATCTATTCTACAGCTGTCTGGCTTTGGAGGTCAGTGACTAAATTGTGCTGCAGACATGTACAGATTGAACTCGCATGCACTATGATTAATGCACTATGATTCATATCTTATAGGACTAAGGAGTTGTAATGTATGATCAGGAATATAACCCATGGGTTTATTTCAGTAGATATGGCATTTCCATCCTGACACAAAATGATGCACGTTTGATCAAAATAGAACGACATTTTAATCTGAATTCTGCATGGGATGGACAGAATATAATTAGACCACAGAATGCTGCTTACAAGACTTTTTCTAAGTAGGGTGAGTGAGTACAGACTATTGTTAAATTGGGACACCTGCCATCTTTTCAATGAAAACACAAAGTAACCCAAATCAAATATGCATTGTTCACAATGCATGTGATAAGAATTTAAGAAAACAAGACATTGTCTTAAAACAGTGTAGCTATAATCTAAAGATAAATGCATTCTTCCCTGAGTTTGCACATCCCTCCTATCCCCATTGTGTTTGTTGTAGCATGAAGGGATCCTTTACCATCGATATTGGACATTTTTATTTCATCTTTCAATTTCAAGTTTGCACATGCAGTGTTTCTCAACCTTTTTCATTTCAAGGACCTCCAGTTCAATACGGATACTTGGTACTACGAGTTGATACTTGGTACTACGAAAAGAAAAGAAAAAACTCAAGGCTCAAAGCAACTCAGTGAATAAAACCTGCAGGTTTTGCATTTTCAGAAAACCTTCAGGAAAAGATCAGAAAAGTGTGAATGGCACATATGTGTTTCCATTTTAATGTGCTCTATGATATGAATTTGTAAATGCAGACCACACTTCTCCCTTTTCCTACCATATGAACCCTAGTGTCTCTACAGTATCTATGGTGGGCGGGTCATAACATGGTGAAAATAGTGGTCAACATTCTGTGAAAATAACAGATCTACAAGATCACAACACACTGCAAGTCGCCTTACGGTAACTTCTATGATAATGGAACATGTGTGGCGTATGTTCCGCAATGCAAGTGACCCCCGCTGAGTGAATTTGGGCCTTTAGAGATCCCTCAACCAAGCCACTGTCAAGGCAAGGCAAACATTACATGCACTGTACAGTTGTAATTTGTTGGTCCTTTACTCCTTTCCTCTCGGCTGCTATGCCGAAGGGGATGTACCGGTTAGTTGATCTGTTTGTACTACTGTATGTGTGTGTGTGTGTGTGTGTGTGTGTGTGTGTGTGTGTGTGTGTGTGTGTGTGTGTGTGTGTGTGTGTGTGTGTGTGTGTGTGTGTGTGTGTATGTGTCCAATTGAGGGGCTTTCAAAGGGGCCCCAGGATTGATAGTTAGTAACCAAGTGGACTCTTACAGGTCTGTAACTCAGAGAAAACTGGAACCAAATGGACCCCTACGTGCCTCTCAGCGTTATATGAACACTGAGGGCTGTATAGTGTAGACTAGAGTAGACTGCCATCCCAGAGATAAAACATATTATCAATAGGCGGTCCGTGGTTTATTGCACATCCTTGGCAATAAAAAACATTGAGAATCACTGCATTACTTTACATTACATTACGTTCATGTGGCATTATGCTTGTACATTTCATGCCAGAGGGAGTTTGTATGTGAAAGAGAGATAAACGCACTGTGCGTGTGTGTGTGAGAGAGAGAGAGAGAGAGAGAGAAAGAGAGAGAGATTGTGTGTGTGTGTGTGTGTGTGTGTGTGTGTGTGTGTGTGTGTGTGTGTGTGTGTGTGACGTGTGTGGTCAAAACAATATGAAGAGGGAAGTGATGGGCACTTCATGCAAGCACTCTGTAAACTAGTAGTATAATATGACAAGGTCAACACAGGGAGAACTCTGATAAATAGAGAGTGGGAATGTAAAATAAAGGGGAGAGAAAAAGGTTAAGAGAGATTTTTGACTAATACTCTTGGGTGGGTGTTTGAGTGCATACAAGGTGAAAGCAGAAATTACATATTGGTGATATGGCAGGGTTTCTTTGGGGACTTGGTAGCGTTTATGATGAATACCGTACAAACCCTATACTGTACATTTTTATAATCTTTCCAATTGGCAGTACAATTAAACCCATTTATTTGAACTGTCTTGTTGGTTGCGTAACCTCTTTTTACAATGTGGCCAATAGCCAAGTCGTTTCCAACTTTGTCTGTCTGTCTGCCTACCTGCCTGCGCCAGATTAAATTAATGTGATGAATCAAGTTCCTTGTTCATAGTTTTGTTTATATAATTGTACTAAGCCTTTTTAAATGTAGCTCATCACTAGTCAACATGCCCAAGCATCCAGTGTGTCAGTCCAGATCACAAGTTATCCGATACCTCAGACTCTGAACTGCACATCATCCCAGAACCTGAAATGCTCAGTTACCTACAGTAGTGTCAGTGCCATCCTTCAATCTTCCCCGGCCCCTTGGCTGAGGCTCGGAGATCAAGTGGCCTCCATCTGTTTGTCTACCTCCCAGTCTGGCTGGCCTGCTTGTCTGACTGTCTGGCTGGCCTGCTTGTCTGACTGTCTGGCTGGCCTGCTTGTTCTGACTGTCTGGCTGGCCTGCTTGGTCTGACTGTCTGGCTGGCCTGCTTGGTCTGACTGTCTGGCTGGCCTGCTTGGTCTGACTGTCTGGCTGGCCTGCTTGGTTTGACTGTCTGGCTGGCCTGCTTGGTCTGTCTGTCTGACTGTCTGGCTGGCCTGCTTGGTCTGTCTGTCTGACTGTCTGGCTGGCCTGCTTGGTCTGTCTGTCTGTCTGTCTGACTGTCTGGCTGGCCTGCTTGGTCTGTCTGTCTGTCTGACTGTCTGGCTGGCCTGCTTGGTCTGTCTGTCTGGCCTGCTTGGTATGTCTGTCTGACTGTCTGTCTGGCCTGCTTGGTCGGTCTGTCTGACTGTCTGGCTGGCCTGCTTGGTCGGTCTGTCGGTCTGTCTGACTGTCTGGCTGGCCTGCTTGGTCGGTCTGTCTGACTGTCTGGCCTGCTTGGTCGGTCTGTCTGTCTGTCTGTCTGGCCTGCTTGGTCGGTCTGTCTGTCTGTCTGACTGTCTGGCTGGCCTGCTTGGTCGGTCTGTCTGTCTGTCTGACTGTCTGGCTGGCCTGCTTGGTCGGTCTGTCTGTCTGGCCTGCTTGGTCGGTCTGACTGTCTGGCTGGCTGGCCTGCTTGGTCGGTCTGACTGGCCGTCCTGACTGGCCTGTCTGACTGGCCTGTCTGACTGGCCTGTCTGTCTGTCTTGCTGTCTGTCTGGCTGTCTGTCTGGCTGTGTCTGTCTGTCTGGCTGGCTGGCTGGCTGGCTGGCCTGCAATCAATACCACAGTATGTCTGAACACCTGCTTTTGAAAAATAGCAAAAGATAATATTTACCATTTCAATATTTTGACACTTTGCTAAACAGAATGAAATATAGCCCTCTGTGTCTCAAGTGATGATACTGAAATATGACTCTAGTAAATGTGCTGTAATGAGTGCTTCAAAGGGGCTGTCGACTATTTCATCAGTCCGTAAGTAATCTTTTTACCTTAAAAGCAGCACTAATCACCCTTCTATTTCCAGCCATACGCCATCTAAAATGCCAAATACTGTATGCCAAAGGAACCTTTCTTTCTGGAAGAAAATGCAATTTTCCACTCATTTAAATGTCAGACAGAACTATTACCTACCTAACTATTACAGTCAGCACAGGCTATTTTTTCCCCCCTTGAACGAGGAGTCCTCAATAAGAATAGCAATCAACCACATGCATGCATGCAAGTACATAAGATGGCAAAAGAAAATGGAAAAGTAACATATTCCTCCATACACTGAGGATACCATGTCTGACCAGTATTATTGTCTCGTAAAAGTTAAAGCTTCATAAAGTACAAAAAATGCACTGGGGGCTTACCTTGCAAGGATTTACATTATTTCACTCTTGTGGCAATGCTACAGCATGCATATAGAGCATGCTGGCTCTATGGAAATAAATGTCTGTATAGGTAAAACTGTACTCTACTCCTAAATATATTCGGTAGGTATCGTAAATATATTCTAGACTGTTTTTGGCTTGAAATAACAAGCAAACGGCTGTAAACAAACTGCCTTCTCCTCTGCACCAGGGCTGAAAAATATGCAGTCAGCCAATCATTATATATTTTTTTATTATTGTAATTATTTAAAACTTTTAGAGTAGCCAATTATTTTATGACTTATTTAGTTGTTTCAGACCTGCAGCACTCACTGGACCGGTTCACAGCCGTGCGTACGGCGGCTGAGATGAGGTTCAGCGTCTCCAAATCTGAGGCCATGGTTCTCAGCAGGAAACCGGTGGATTGTGCACTCCGGGTAGGGAATGAGGTGTTCACCCCAGGTGAAGGAGTTTCAGTTGGAGGAAACACATCGACTCACTGGCCATGGAATGTCTCGGGATCACCCTCTCTGGTGGAGCTGTTGCCCCCCCGCGACCCGACTACGGATGGCTACAACAGCAGTGGCAACACAACAGTCACAACAAAGTAATGTATTGTGTGCCCCCACCACCAGGAGCATACAAGGGCCATCGTCCTACCCCCCCCCCCCGCCCAACACTCCCTGCTGACAGGTGCCACCCCAGCCCGTAGCTGCGTAGCAGTATGTGCAACAGACCAATATCACCCTCCGCGCCCAGCTTCCCTCGCCAGAACGGGGACCAAATGTGTTTGCATATTGTAGACGGCTAGACGCCCGACAAAGCCGGGTGCACCACGGTGGAGTCGAACCCACAACCTGCGTCGACAGGGATTTTACCACTACATCACCAGAGCGCCCAGCCAGTCATTATTGGGGGATAAACCCTGACAGGGTCATTAGTCCCTGACACGAAGCCTATATATATAGGCTACTGTAGACTTTTGAAAATGTTTAAAAATGTATTTTCTGTGTGCAAAACATAATAACGATGATGCAAAATAATTGAACTTTTCCTAAATAATTGTGACTGGTCTTGCCATGGCCTGACCGTGAAAGAGTTGAGCAAGAATTCCATATCTCTATGGGGTTGGCCTGTATCAGCTGACCCTGTTCTCTGGTGGTGGCAGAGAAGACAGGAGCAATGTGCTCCGGTTGTCACATTTTGCCCAAACCTATTTGTGTGTGCAGCGTGATCCGTGCACTGTGCACGTGATCCGTGCACTGTGCAGGCATCCCGCATCACATCAGAGAGGGTATTCTCCACGGTTGATGACACCATTAGCCCAGAGAGATCTACAGTAGGCGTCTCCCAGAGAAAGCAGATGTGCTCATTTTGTCCACAGGAGAACTGTTGATATTTATGTGTCAGTTTTACATTTGGTTCGAAGCTTATTCAAATGTATACTGTATATTATGTCTATTTTTCTAAAGATCATTTTTTATTATATCAGCATGATTTATATGCTATATATCCTATAACTATAACTAATTTTCACCTCAAGCAAATCCGTTCAGAATGGAAGGCACGGCAATGGCTACAATAATTAATTAATTAATAGCTGGCTACAGAAGTGTTAAGATTTTACTTAGGGGTTGGACGATAACTCACGATATGATACTGTGACCATATCTAATCTGGCTCTCGATAACCCTATCACGATACACGATATCTGCGATGATGTATTGCATATATTGCCATATCACAATATAACATTTATATATTTGCTGTTGATGGCCTGTGTACTGGTCTAATATTGATCAGGAATCGACATGGAAATCTATAAGTAATCAGAGCGATAACCAGAATTGATAATGGCATTCGTATCAATAACATTTAATCAATTCCCATTCAGTGTAAACTGATTCATATACTTCCACACATTTAAGTCAAACTGCAGCTATGTTAAATCATACGTTTATTAAACGTTCTCAAGCGCTGCCATTTCAATCGTTGCAGCGAGTCGTTTTCTAGTACAGTGTGAGTAGAGCAAAGCCACTGCTCTGTGACGGCTAGCCTTGTTAACTATTCTAGGAACACCCCTGTGTCTTACACACGAGCACTTACACACAAACACACGAGCAGACGAAGGTATCTCTTTCCAACACAAGCAAGGACGTGTGCACGCACGCGCACGCACAGTCGCACACGGTAGTGTACAGGCTTATACAAGCAAACATGTGCAGACACAGTACACATATACTGTACAAATGCATCCATGCAGATATCCAGGTCAGGACACATGGCTATATACAATAGACTTGCACAAACATTGCCCACACAATGGGACTAAGCCAGTGGGTTATGCTGGTACTCAACCACGTATCTGGGGATCATGGACCCTTACAGTATGTGTTCCATTTGTACACCAAGGACAGAGTAGATTGGGGTCGCAGAGATTTAAAAAGGTGCAAATGGGCTTTGATGTGATGTACACATACACACTACACATTGTACAGCGTATGAGACTGGGGGACGGGGGTACTTGAAATGAAAAGGCTTGAGACTCACTGGGTTGGGCTAGCCCATTGTGTACCGTTTTCCCATGCGTTATAATATGACCAAGCACAAGTCTGTATAATCCACCCAGCGTACAGGGTTATAAAATTATGGTCTACAGTGTCTGTATAATCCACCCAGCGTACAGGGTTATACGGTCTACAGTGTCTGTATAATCCACCCAGCGTACAGTACCCAGTGTACAGGGTTATACGGTCTACACAGTGTCTCACTGAGGTCTGTATAATCCACCCAGCGTACAGGGTTATATGGTCTACAGTGTCTCACTGAGGTCTGTATAATCCACCCAGCGTACAGGGTTATACGGTCTACAGTGTCTGTATAATCCACCCAGCGTACAGGGTTATATGGTCTACAGTACCCAGCGTACAGGGTTATACGGTCTACAGTGTCTGTATAATCCACCAAGCGTACAGGGTTATACGGTCTACAGTGTCTGTATAATCCACCCAGCGTACAGTACCCAGTGTACAGGGTTATACGGTCTACAGTGTCTGTATAATCCACCCAGCGTACAGTACCCAGTGTACAGGGTTATACGGTCTACAGTGTCTCACTGAGGTCTGTATAATCCACCCAGCGTACAGGGTTATATGGTCTACAGTGTCTCACTGAGGTCTGTATAATCCACCCAGCGTACAGGGTTATATGGTCTACAGTACCCAGTGTACAGGGTTATACAGTCTACAGTGTCTCACTGAGGTTTGCAAACACTGCGTCAAACATGCGTTAGATAATCAATGAGGAGCCCTGAACACTGTTTCCCATCATTTTGATGAGATCGATTGCAAACATGGCTCTGAAAAAGCACCGTTTACCAGCCTCCCTCTGCCGCTAATGTATGTCCGCGACAACCACCATTTTTCTTGCAGCTGCTGAAATGGCAAGATATTTCTAAACATGGCTCTTTCTGTAAAGAGCCTACCATAGCTGTGCCGTTCCAAGTTTTTGCTGAGCAGACTGTCACAGTAATTGCCTTGGATACTCTAGAGAGTAGAGACACAGGGAAAGTAAAAAGAAAAAAAAGGAAATAAATGCCACTAGTGCTCCCAAGGCCAGATCATAAGCCAAAGGCAGAGGCGGAGACACAAATGAACAGTGCGTGCATGTGTGCGTGCGCGCGCATAAATGCTTCTTCATCTTTTTCCTGTTGTTGTGAGCTTGTACTAAGATCAGCAATCTTCACTGAATATTTGTAAATTTTCACCCATTATGTCCCATCCATAACAGGGATAGTAGTAATAGTACAGTACATTTATGATGACAAGGAAATAGGATTTACAACTTATTTAGGATATTAATGATACATCACTGAGGATACGTCCCAGGTGCATCCATGCGATGTATTTTCAAGTTATTCTATTTATAGTGACTCATAGGAATATGAGACTATGTGACAACCAGCCAAACCAGGTATAGTCTGGTGACCACCGGAGAGACAGGTGACAGCCGGAATGTAGACGGCACCCTGGGAGCAGTATGGGTTGGCACCCCAGCCTGCGTTCTCCGTGAGGAGGAAACCCAAAAAATCTTCGGTGAGGCCTATAGGAGGGCCATTCGAGCCGCAAGCGAAGCCTGCAGTACCACCGTTGCCCAGGGGGAGCCTGCACAACCATTGCGGCTCATGAATCCTGCTGGGAGTCTGGTGCAACGCACAGGTCCTGGCTGCACCTGGTGAGACGTAGGAGGGGCCCGGACACGAGTCAACCCACAGAGCCTAGTCCCTCCACATGCCAAGATTGTGTGGCCCTGGTCTTTCCCTAGTGGGTCTGATCGAGGGTAGCTACTGGGACGTAAGTCGGGACGTCATCACCCCGGCTGGGTCACCTGAGTGAGGGGTATGATGTTCGCGAGACCCGAAACCCCAATGACCTTGGGATACATTATTGAGGATACGTCCCAGGTGCATCCATGCAATGTATTTTCGTTCTTATGAAAATATGCTGGTAGCAGTGGTATAACGCTGGTAGCGGGGGGGAAATCTTAACCACACTGGTGTTAACCCAATAATACAATACCTACCAGACAGACCCTAATTGTAGACAAAACAAATGTAACTATAGTCCTTTAAAATAACATCACAGTAAAGCTGAAAATACTTTCCTAAAAGTGAAACTCACATTCACTGTCAAAGGAGGAACTTAAACGTTTCCAGTTGATGACATTGTACTTTTGGTGCACATTGAGACATCAGTTTTATATTGAGTAGACTAGACAGAAGTACAATTGTGATTCTACTGGAGTTACTCCCTTCAGTAGGCCTAGTGGATTGGAGATCGAAGACAGATGATGAATGGTGCTCATTAATGTCCAGTAGAATTCATTACCCTTCAAAGAAAATGTCACTGCAGGTGAATCTTACCGACATGACAATTGATGACAATTACGCTTTATTCTGGCGTGTCTTCTCACATAAATAGCTCACCTGCTAAGATTGTTGTCTGCTGTGTTAGTTAAGTGCAATTCCCATGATTTTACATTTGCGTATTTACAATCAACCAGCTTGTGCCTTGGCTTGAACACCAGCTGTCAACTGCAACAAAATACCCCTCTCATAATATGCTCAAGCATGTGGTACGCATAATACAAAATATAAGTGGCACTTGCTGCATGAGAGGACTTCTTCATAATATTCTACGTTGTATGAAATTATATATTATTAACCCATTTTGGGTGGGAACCCCTTTTGGTGTTTTAAACATTATGTTATAATTTAGCTATTGAAAAATAGCAGATCTACAAGCTCATAGCGCGCCACCGAGTGGCGCGCTACGAGCTTATAGGTCTGCTATTTTTGAAAAATCGTGAAAATATTTATTTCAGAAAACTGAAGGATTTAGAAGATTTTTTTTTTTAATTTCGAGGTCAGGCCAAAATAGATTAAGGCAGAGTAGCATATCTAGCGAGATATGATCTGTATGCTGAGACGGAAATCAGATAAAAGGGATGGAGAAGTGTCTTCTAGGTGAGCTCTCACCACCAGCTCAGCACAGAAGATAAAAGCCCCACAACCCACAGCCCTGCAGTGAGTGTATGCATGAATGTGGAACGGCCTGTTTAAATATGACTGAGCCTCTGTGGTTTTCTCTCCACACAGCCAGCTGGAGACATCCAAAATTAACCAATGTGTGCCATAAAATGAATGCACCCGTACAGTATATATGCATATCACCCAGCCATGGTCAGTTCAATTTCATTTTTATTAAATTAAGTTGTATATTAAAACTGTGCATCTGCTGTGTGATCGTACCAGTCACCCTTAGTTACTTCTTAATGGGCTAGAGATCAACCGTGCCCCTTTCTACTGCCAAAACTTTCTGATATTTGATCAGATACTTTCAAAAGAAATGTGTCTACAATGAATGTCTTGAATTGAAAATGAAGAGCAAACAAACACAGACAGATAGACAGATGTATGTGCAAATAATAAATCTATGGATATAGATCGTTAGAAAGATAGATAGATATAGGCGAGCAGACAACTAATGTGAAAACGTTTTTACTACTGTAGTTTATAATGCTGCTTGCCCCATGGCCAGGTATCTGCTCATGAACAAGAAACTATATTACTAGTAATTTAACTCATTACTTGGCTGACAGGTCAGCTATGCTTGGATGGCCTGTCCTGATGAAACCACGGTAGTTTTTAAACCCTTTTGAATGTTCTAGTTGACTTGTCTAGTCTCAATCTCAACGCAGAGGCTAATAAACTAGCTAATTAACTCAATATTATGTGCCATGGTCTAGTAGTAGTACTTGATCTTATTTTTCAATTTAGCGTTTCCTGAAATAAAAAAATCACACCCGTGTAGATGAAACATCAAACATCAAACACAGACAGAACACAGAACATGCGTTCTGCACACATTTCAATATGAATGTGTATTGTGTACTGTTGAACAACTGAAAATCTGTCTGTGAGAGGCTGCTCTGCAACATACTGTACACTGTACAGTGTACACCCTGAGAGTTAAATGAACACCGTGTATAGATAGACATGGATGGGAATACATATTCAGAGAGGAAGGAGATTAACTGTGGATGTTCTACAACAGCTCCGATTACTTGATTGACTTTTGCCAGCGTGCCCCCCGAGGCAGCTGCTTTCTGACCCAATAGAAGCAACACAAAATGCTAATACAGAGTAGTGGACTGATAGGCGAGCTCGCACAACTATTTTTACATTAAGTGCTTTCCACTCCTTTAGCTATGAGGTTGTTGTTTATTTCACTCCTATTTTTTTTTTTTAAACCACAGCGCAGCCAGGGGCAAGAATAGGCATATTCAGGTCAGGCAGGCATGCAGTCGTTGCATTATCATCTTAAAAACAGGGGGAAAAGATGAGGTCAGTGTTTTTGAGTCAACTGAAGTTAGCTATCCACTTAATCCGGACACCATGCAGCACACTGGAGTCCCATAGGGTTTACCCAACTGGTACAAAACACAATCTATGCACTGCAGAGAGGGCTGGACGATGTCTACTTCCCTGCTACTCACAGCAATGTCCATTGCAGCAGTGTTTACATTTAGACTGCTCACTAACTATCTGTCAAATTGCTATGCTTAAGCTTGCTTCTGTATTTTAAAAACTGCACATAAGGGATTTTTTTTGCACACAATATACACAGCACAGCGGTAGTGCTGTGGGAATGTTGGTGAGCAGAATGACTTATCAGGCGGTCAGTGAATTATGTACAGCACCCTGTGGTGTGTATGAGAGAAGAGCACTGCAAACCTCCACGGGCTGCCACAGCTGTCAGAGTGGGAGAGCTGCATCCAGAGACAACACACACACACACACACACACACACACACTACAGTAGGTGTGTTTCAGTTGGAAGGGTGCCGCAGAACTGTAGTGCGGGCCAGATAAGCTCGGTATTGTGTATTGTATGACTGAATAGAATAAAACTTTCTACAGTGATTCCATTATATATACGTTTGTTTTCGGATGTGGAAAAATGTACAGGTATAATTATAATCAACCCCACCGGGTTGGTTCCTATATACAGCTGAGAGAATATCAGTCTAATTTCACCTATTAAAGCAATTTTGTGATGACTATAGTGGGCGCACCACTAGGCAGGTTTGCACCCCGGGAGCCTCGGCTCCCCACAGGAGGCCTACCTGCTTGTTCCTGCCAGTAGCATACTTGTCTCAGTGATTAAGCCATGCATGTTTAAGTACAAACAGCTTGTACTACAGTGAAACTGAGAAAGGCTCATTAAATCAGTTAATGGTTCCTTTGATCGCTCCTCAGTTGCTTGGATAACTGTGGTAATTCTAGAGCTCATGCATGCAAACGTGTGCTAACCTTCGGGGACACGTGTGCATTTAGCAGATCCAAATCCCTTGTGGAGTGCCCCCCCTGCCCCCCCTCCCCTCTTGGGCCGCCTCGTCTGCTTGGGTGACTCTGGATAAACTCTGGCAAATCGTCCCTCCGCGGCGTGATTCGAGTGTCTGCCTATCAATGCACGATGGTATGCTAGGTTTCTCTCTGTAGCTGACACAACACTTGGATCGTTTCTGAACGCTTGAAATAATTTACTTTCTGACACACAATTGTGAGTTACCGTTGTGTCAATGAGTAGTTAATTAAAACACATGCTGTTAGATTAGCATCAAGAGCTGGTGCAGCTCAGAGAGGGGAGTGCAGTTGGATGTCAGTGAGCGCCTGTTTTGCTACAATAGACTGTTTTGGTCACACCACAGCAAACCTGCAGTGGTACTGGTGCTCCCAATTATATTTTTAGGTCGCACAGATTAAAATTCAGGCACATTTGTGACCAAAACGGTCGCAAAGTTCGAGCCCTGCACTGCTGTACTGCTTTGACTTTCAGATAGGATAGAGCCTTGCAAAAACACTTAGCCTTCCCTAGCCTTGCTCTGATGTCCTTTTTTGTTGCTGTACTGTATGTATGCCCTTCGCTTATTCTCGAGAACAGTTCATCGGAATGACTTCACACTTGGTTGGTGTAATGCTGAAGACCTCTTTGTTGAAAGAACAAATTGGGTTGTCAGGCAGTCAAAAAATGTTTTTGTCCCATCCACAATTCACTTGAACACACACTGTGTACGCCCGTCGCCTTATCCTTTGGCAAGAGAATTTAATGCAAATCGAAAATCTGCCTTCTTGAGATATCAACCCGTCAGGAAGGGGTTGCGTGGCCTAAATAGGTTTGTGAACCATATTCTATTTGATTGACTATTCGCTCTTCATAGAAAGGATATACTTTAGACAACAGATGATTTTAAACTGTTGCTGTATTTTGGGGCATTTTAACGTACTCTGTGCCGACATCGACTTTTCACACCTCCCGGTCCAAACTCCCTGATGACCTTTTTAATATCAATTGATTACGGTTCACAACTGTGTTCTGTACTCGCTCGCATCGCATCGCGGTGCGATAAAAAGAAAAAGAAAAGAAAACGTAAATGAATATGAAAATTCCACTGGCATAATATCTCGGATTCTTCTTTTTGGCTAAAAACAAGCTTGATTGTTTTGGGTGAATTAAATAACATTTGCGGCACCCATTACATAGTGATAATTCACTTCCTGGGTCACGGTTTCCAAGTGAAATGGCTTTCTCGTGATTATTGCCACTTCAGTGATGCTTGCGGAACTCGACTTCGTCTCATTCCTGACTGCATCACTGTCGTGGCAATAATCACGTTAACCCACACCCTCTCGTGTAATATTGCTTAATTAAACTATTATTATGCAACAAGTGGTAAAAAATTATGTAACAGTATAAACCGGTTTGGGCCCTAGAGATGAATCAGGTATAGCATTATTACTATTTAATGTGTGTCTTTGTCTTTTCATCTGGGGCAAGAAGGTAGATGAGAGAGACTTGTTAAAAGACAGGTTATTTTCATTCAACACAGATGGAACTAACCTCAACATAAATACAGGAAAACTGCCTCGCAGTGCAATCTTACATAAATGATGAGAGACAAGTGCGAATGGGCCAGCCATCTGCTGACTCTGCTAACAGCCACTACTTTACTTTCTTTTTTGAGGAGCGCTAGCTACTCCAACCTCTGGCTTTCTGAATGACGTCAAATGACGTTTTGGGGCGGCAGTGGCTCAGTGGTAGAGTGATCGGATGGGAACCGCACGGTTGACGGTTCCCAGTTCGAACCTGAGCTCCTCCAGAGTTAGTGTCGAACAGTCGAAGTGTACTTGAGCAAGACACTGAACACCTAATTGCTCCGGATGTGCAGGTTTGTGCCTTGCATGGTTTCCTCCAGTATCGGTGTGTGAATGTGTGTGTGAATGGGTGAATGTAATGCACAATCTCTGTAAAGCGCCTTGGATACCATTTACCATGGCAGCCAAGTCTATGTTTAGAGAGCACTTTAAGCAAAGATTACCAGGTGTCCCTCACACACGAGTGTGATGTTTCTTTTCACATTTCTGTCCCTTTTAAATGGAATACTGCATATGTTGGTCCTTAAACAATCCAGGACTTATTTGAATTAATTCATATTTGAATTATTTTCTATGGAAGAGTATGCTACAGTGGAGGCCATAAGAATTTACTATTGTGATGGCCACTGCCTGGCGTCCATAGCCTTTGTATGCACAACAAATCATTTGTAACTCTACACAGAATAGCAGCAGTTGCAAGAGCCAAGATGATAAAAGTTACGGCCATTTTCTGGCACGCATGCATGCACACCCGCGCCCACGTACATATGCACACACACACACACACACACACACACACACACACACACACACACACAATAATGCTACTTAAAAGGGTGTTTTACCAAAGTAAAAAGAGAGTCGCCAACGTTAGATTTGTTTTCTCTTCACTTCACTGGATTGACATTCTTTTGATGTACAGCTGCATGCTGTCAGTAAGCTTGCGCTTCAGTATAAAAATCCTCATTATACTATATGTGAGGGCGGAGTTGCCTCCCACTTTAAAGTCCTCAATGTATGTTGGCCCTGCATATCTATACTTATGTCTCTTTAAATCTCAATACATCTGGTTCAATATTTATTATTCACTGCCTCTTAAGGAATGAATGTGTTGAAACTCTCGGTGTCTAAAAAGGTTCAATCTCCATGTGTAATATATTATTTACAAATGTTATTTGTTGAATTGGAAGCACAAACTTGCTCCATTGGTTGTACTGGAATCCACAGTTAAGGTCACCTCTTGCATAAAAACGGTGCAATTGCTGTCATAATGCGAGCATGCGTCATCATCTCTTTCATTCAGATTGTACACAAGCAGATTGACAATACAACGTATCAATTCATATTAACCATTCAGCATTGTCTGTAGAAACTGCTTGTAAACAGTATACATGCATATTCTGTTAATATAAGTAGGGCAGGCTTTTTGAGTAGTGCAACCACTCCAAGGAACAGCAATGTCCCTATATGTCCATCCCTATCTACAACGAGCTTGTAGGTCTGCTATTTTTTAAAATTCGTGAAAATATTTATTTCAGAAGTTTTTCATGAAATCTAGTCTAGTTCATGGTACAGATATCATGCATATTGTATGCGTTGAATAGGCTTCATGATTCCACATGCACACTTTGCACAGTGAAGTGGAACCGTAGGCAAGATTCATCAGGCTGCACATGTGACTACGCAAATCAGCTCTGAAAGGCTCACTTTGTTGGACATGCAAATCCTACGACTGACAGCAGTGCTACAATAGGTAGAAGATTAGAAATTCAATTATTGGGTTGCCTGGTGTTTCAGTCAGTTAAGACCATAATTGTGCTCCTTGTTAGTGGCGATTGCTGTCTCGTATATACTGACCCATCACATCAGTAATAAATAAACCAATACAAATCTTTAAAAAAAAATATCTATTAAATTATCATAAATCGGTATTATGTTCCTTTCCCTCTGACAGCATGGAAGGTATAATTTTCCAATTTGAAAACAGCTAAGCATATATGATTAAAACATGATATCCGCAAACAAGCAAGCGGGTACCAATTTATATTTTGTAATGTGCCTAAGCTGAAAAACCGACAGAAGAACGAAGCTCAATTACTGAAGCCCGGATTGGGTATTTTGAATTTCAAAAAATCCTTTCCATTCTGAAATTAAATAGGGGAAAAAACAGATTTCTTCACTCATTCGTCTTTTCTTTCCTCCTCTCTCCTCATCCCCTTTTCTGCTTCCCCTTCAGGGTGTATCGTGTGTGTCCTACATACGTCATTCATCTATTGTTCATCAGCCGAAATCCCTTATTAGTCAACCTCCTGCTTCTAACAAGCATTCCATTTCCCTTCTGCTGGGAATTGTCAGTCATACACACCAAAAGCAGTTCTCCTCTTTAAAGACAGCCACTGCAAAACAACATATTTCTTTTTAATCTACCTCTGCCTAACCGGGAAATTAAATCCGAGTGTGTTTTTCTTTTAAGTGTTATACCTGCTTGTTATTATTGTGAAATGGGGATGACAGCAGTCCTTTAGGCTTTCAGGTCTTGCCATTCTCAAACTGAGGAGGCAAACCGTGGATCTCAAGGTAGAGGGTGTGAGCTGCTGGAGTGGATTCAGAAAAGAAGAATGAGAAAAGATAGAAAAATGAAGATGAATTGAGAAATAAGAAAAAGAAAGAAAAAAGGAGAGATGCTGAGACTGTGATGGCAGTGGAAGAAAAAGACAGTTAGAAGTCCACAGTGAGCTAGAACTGTGAGAAAAGAGAGTAAGAAAAATGCTGGGACCTGGGTCTATAGAAACTACAGTGACGCCAGACAGTGATGGCTTTCACTCACCCTGGAGTGTCACCCAGGAGACCTGGGGATGAGACTTGTCCTCATTTAAACACAGGCACAGACATGTACACAAACACCTGCGGGTAAAATACTTCCAAACTAAACTCACTAAAAACAAACAATATGACAAAGGAGAAATGGGGGCTGAGGGTCATTCCATGTAGCCTGCTTACTGCCCTCCGTTTCTCTTCTCCTTCCCTCATTTTCAGCTCCATCTTCCTCTCTCCCATACCTGAGCTTCACTCCTCCATCTTCATTCCTATACCCGACCCACCTCCGACCACCACCGCCAACGCCTGATAACACACAGACACACAATCTAGCCTGGCTCATTTGTCCTCTGCTGTGCTCTTGTCCTATCTACTTCTGTGTAATCAATGGGAGAGGCCGAGAAAACGAGGGCAGTTGATTTAACCAGACAATCGATACCTGCAGCTCCCTGCTGAGGCCTCACCAATCTGGGCCGGTGCATTTACTGTCAGTGCTGATTGGATTACATTGGCCCAATTAGACATTTGGCAACACAGGGATTACAGGGATTCCACGGTATCCGGGTATAGTAGTGCAGGCAGTGCAGTCATGGATGCCACAGTGTGCACAAGTAGACGCATGGATACACTACGTTACCTGCTCCACACAGTCACACACACACACACACACACACACACACACACACACACACACACACACACACACACACACACACACACACACACACACACACACACACACACACACACACACACACACACACACACACACACACACACACACACTTTAATCATTTATTTATGTCCACATAAGAGATATAATACAAGGACACAAATATTTACAAGGTGCTGTACAGAATGCAATCAGCAAATCCCGGTAAAATAACCACATACCCTTCAGGGGTACAAGTAACAACATCTTCGCCATATTTGGCGGCTACCGATAGTAGAAGAGATTGCACTGAATTTTTGCAAGCCGTTTAGCTGCTTTTTTTGGCATCGCGAGTTGTTGGAAGCCTCTTACAACCAACCTATGTACATGTCCTAGGCTGCCATTACATTACCTGCCTCTTCTCTCGCACGCACGCACGGACGCACGCACGCATGCACACACACACACACGCCTCAGTTCTTGGTGGCTGCAGGGCCATCTATGTCCTACCCTATTAGTCCTGAACCTGAAGGTGTAGGTACTATACACTGTATACAGCAATACAACAAGCCAGGCTTGTTAGAGGGTGAGAACTCAGGGCTGCAACAGAAAATGTCAACGTTGTCTTTGTTAGTGGAAATTACATCCAGACAACCTTCAAACAGAAGATGGGAGAAATTGCCTTCAGCAGGCACAGGAACCGACAGCGGGGACAGAAACGGCGAGAAAATCGGAAAATGGAGATAGAATCCAAGGCACTCTTCTTGCAAGAAAGTCGTTTTATTGTAGAAATATTAAAAGGTTTCTACCACATACACACACACACACACGCACACAGTGTCAAATGGGTGATGAGTTGGTCCAAATCTGACGATGCGGCACCCATTTAATGCAACAGGACTCCCCTGCAACAGATGTTGACAAAACGGGTCTCTCGTGTCACATTGCATGTTGACAAGTTTACAATTTCAAGCCCATTGGTATGCAACCCAAATTGCGCTGTTGAAGTGTTAATGCGTCGCACCGCTCGGCACAGGCACTCACTTGACTAACGCTACACTGGGTGGTGCCACACAGGGCTCAAATCTGCTTCTGACACCGTGCCTACTGCCTAGCTTATTTTATACCGCATGCAACCTATTACAATTTGGGAGTGCTACAGGGAACATCGAGAAGCGACAGTGCAGGTGCTTTTGCCCTAAATTGTCACTAGCACGACCGGGGAGGGAGAATGTGTTGCTTACACACACACACACACACACACACACACACAGTATACATGCGACATTGATTGTTTGCTGAATTGTGTAGGGGGAAAGCTTCCTCTTAGTTCAAAGCTAAGTCTGTCAAATGAAGATAATTTCTTTCAGACGTTTTAAGTACCCTATGCCCAGGCAGGGACCTCCTGGCTGCCTAAGACATGTGAGTCTGACTAAAGCATGATTTATATACTGAGTTGTGCACCGGTGTCGTGCACTGAAACTATAGCAGATCTAAGCTCACAATGGATACTTAGTTCTTGCCATCAAAGCATCGTGAGTTTGGAGCTCAATTGAAAGTGGGGATTAAGACATGACAGGCATGGGCAGGTCTGGAGAGCGGCTGGCATGCCCCCCATTAATTGAAGAACATGTTAATAATGTAGTAGTCCATTTTCACTTCAAGATAGCACTCCTAATCAGCAGTAATTAGGCACAAACAAACTAATTAAATAAAGGTTACACCACATCTGAACACACTATTGGCAACTTGGCAATGGTCATTGACAATGTAAAACAAATGTGGTGTATGCCCAATTGCCCATCCATATTAACCCACTTCATGTGTTCAATTGCGCATGCAGCGGTTCACTTCCTTGTTTACTGGCAGACAAAACTTGCTGTTCTCTCTAAATATACGGCACTCTCCATGGTTTTGATCAGAATGCTGATGTTCTGTCCTATTTCTGACTTCAGCACGCATCTTGTTTGGAATATTAACGCTTCTAAACTAAAGAAAGATTAGATGTATTAGCACGAGGTACTAATGGAACATTATACCTCCCAGTTTTGGGGGGAAATGGAAGGCAGGGCTTTTCAGAGTAAAATCTGCCCATCTGCTTGGCACTCTTCTTGGCACAAATTCCCCGGCAAAAATATAGTGTTTTCTCAAAAAGTTAATAACTTTTAAAAGTGCTCTGCTTTGCCAGAAAAAAAGATGCTCTGATCGGGGCTGGATTAAAAATAAAGGGGCCCTGGGGCTACACCTGATCAAAGGGACCCCTCAATATTACCATATTTTCAGAGGCTCTCTCTCATGTCTGCCGATTTTTTGTGGAAAAACTAAATAGCTCAGTTCATAAAATGTGACTCTTTTTGATACAGAGACAGTCATGGCGGCATTGCAGCAAGTATGTTATGCACTCCGTCCGTGTGTGTGTGTGTGTGTGTGTGTGTGTGTGTGTGTGTGTGTGTGTGTGTGTGTGTGTGTGTGTGTGTGTGTGTGTGTGTGTGTGTGTGTGTGTGTGTGTGTGTGTGTGTGTGTGTGTGTGTGTGTGTGTGTGTGTGTGTGCGCGTGTGTGTGTGTGTGTGTGTGTGGACTGCTGGGCGAGTGCCAGCGCTTTGGAATGGGGGGTCAGATCAACATATGGAATGAATTCTGTACTGGCCATATACTGTACAGTATGGAGCGTGTCTGAGTGTACAGGGTTTGATGAGGTCAGATCAACATATGGAATGTCAGAAGAGCTCAACTCCATATATAGAGGGTGGAAGGGTGGCAGCGGGGGCAATACAATAATTTGTATTTGCCCAAATAATATGGAGATGCATGATGCCACAGTACTGACATCGTAGGGCTGTAGACTGATGTCATACAGTGTGGGCTCCAAGTACTCTGATAACAGCACTGCAATAAGTACACATTAAACATTTCTAATTTTGGAGACATTCACATTATGAGGTCAGAACTGACGTCGGAACTGTGACATCTCCTTCAACATAAAAGAGAGAGATGACAGTTAATCTCACCAGTTTGTAAAGTGCTGTTTGAGATCGTTTAGAGCATCCTAAGAGAATCATATCAGTAAGATTGATAGTATTGCATAATTAGCAGACTCACGACTCAAATTGTACAAACATGCAGATTTTTGTGAAGACCCTGACTGGCAAGACCATCACCCTGGAAGTTGAGCCGAGTGACAACATTGAGAATGTCAAGGCCAAAATCCAGGACAAGGAAGGCATTCCCCCTGATCAGCAGAGACTGATCTTTGCTGGCAAGCAGCTGGAAGATGGACGCACCCTGTCTGACTACAACATCCAGAAGGAGTCCACCCTCCACCTTGTACTGCGTCTGAGGGGTGGAATGCAGATCTTTGTCAAGACTCTGACCGGCAAAACCATCACCCTGGAAGTTGAGCCGAGTGACAACATTGAGAATGTCAAGGCCAAAATCCAGGACAAGGAAGGCATTCCCCCTGATCAGCAGAGACTGATCTTTGCTGGCAAGCAGCTGGAAGATGGACGCACCCTGTCTGACTACAACATCCAGAAGGAGTCCACCCTCCACCTTGTACTGCGTCTTAGGGGAGGAATGCAGATCTTTGTCAAGACTCTGACCGGCAAAACCATCACCCTGGAGGTTGAACCAAGTGATAACATTGAGAATGTCAAGGCCAAAATCCAGGACAAGGAAGGTATTCCCCCTGATCAGCAGAGACTGATCTTTGCTGGCAAGCAACTGGAAGATGGCCGCACCCTGTCTGACTACAACATCCAGAAAGAATCTACCCTCCACCTTGTGCTGCGTCTGAGGGGAGGGCAGTAAATCATAATCTTAAATGTTTAAAATAGCATGAATTACATTTTGGAGAAAATAAATAAAATAAATGCGATTAGGAGATTCCCATGGTTTTCTAAACCATCCTAAGGCCAACAGCGCAGTGGGTATTGCCCCTTACCCCCCAAAATAATCTAGAAAAAAAGATTACAAAAAAAGGTGAGATGGCTCACCAAAATAAGAGCATATACAATGATGACAAAGCAGCGGCGTAACTACCGTGACGCAGACAACGCGGCTGCGGCTTTTTTATAACTATACTTGCTGATCAGCCTGCGTCGGGGCCCACTGGCATCTAGTTACGCGTCTGTGACAAAGAGTAAGGTGCCTCTGGTTGTCTGTCCAGAGTCACCTGCGGTTCAAAGAGCACCACTATTATAACTATACACAATGATATTTGTCTGGCCAGTCTTGCATAGACTAACTGTACAACATTGATAAATGGCAATGATAACTAGCTCTGGTCCATAGCCTTCTCTAATGATCTGACATGTAATATTTCCATATTATGTTTTCAAGGTCTAACTAAATTGTAGTGATTTTTTTTTCTCTCTTTTTTACAACTATAAGCCCGTTTTGAAATACATTGTAAATCAATACAATGCATTGACACAAACAATACTACACACAAATAGAAAGAATCTACCCTTCACCTTGTCACCTTAGGAGGGCAGTAAATGATTCTATAACCCATGTGTCAGTACAGAGCTACTGTCATATTGGCTATTGGATATGGGCTTACAAAGATTTAAAACGGCGTAGGCCCGGGAAAGATGTCAGGACTAACCTGGCAATTAATCAATTACATTAAATGGGAGAGAATAAATACAATCAAGAGATTTGAGCTTGATTCCAATGCATGGTTTTCTAAACCCTCCCAAGGTCAACAGTGCAGTGAGTATTGGCCCCCCAAAAAACTAGAAAAACTATTTAAAAATACTTTAAGGTGCTTATAGCACCTCAACCATCCCAAAGAACCGTCTGTCTCAGTCCTGCCCCCTTTCATGACAGGCCTAGAAAATAATTTCCCATGCATTTTTCTCCCTCAAAAAGCAACAAAAAACCCTGCCTTTTTTTCTTTCTAATTCTTTTTTCGGCCCAAAAAATTGTGTTTGTTGTCATGATTTGTCACAATCCCAGTTGGCTTTGTCCGAGGCTTACAGATCTTTAAATAAATACTTTGAAACGTCTATGGGAAAACGCATGGGAAATTATTTTCCGGGCCTGTCGTCGGCATGAAAGGGGACAGGTCTGCGACGCTCTATATAGCACTGTTTGAAACGTCTATGGGAAAACGCATGGGAAATTATTTTCCGGGCCTGTCGTCGGCATGAAAGGGGACAGGTCTGCGACGCTCTATATAGCACTGTTTCCCAAACAGTGGGTCGGGACCTATGGTCGGGACCCATTTGTAGGTCACAGACCAACTTTTATGGGTCATGACTCGAGCTAAAATACGTACCATTTCCTTTCCTTTTTCCTACATTTAAAAAATATACATAGTATTTCATAGTATCTTTTTGAGGGGCACTAGCCCCTCCTATGTTTACTTTGTACCACGGAAAATATTTGATTGGCTGAGCACATAATGTGATGTATGATGATGATAAGAGCACATGAGTGTGCTTTTTTTAAATAAAAAAAACAAATCTAAGAAATTCCACAAAAAAGTGAAAATAGGCGTTCTACTGTACAAGCGACATGTTGTGCACTTGTACTGTAGATCTACTATTTTTACAAGTTTGGGTTGCCTTGAAAAACTCTAATCTCTCTTTGGGTTCCGACCTAAAAAGTTTGGGAACCACGTCACTGACACTGCAATAGCACCGCAACCATCCCAAAGAACCGCTGGTTATTTGGGAAAATAGGTTATAAACCATCCGAAATAACCAATAATACTGAGGTTTATTGTTTATAAGGATCCCCATTAGCTTTTGCCTTGACAAAAGCTAGTCTTCCTGGGGTCCGACACAGACAAACATTTAACATAGGCAATACTTACAATTGTTTACAAACACTAACTCAAAATAAAACATAGTAAATAAAGAGCGCTATAGCCTAGCACCACAATCATTCCAAAGAATCTGCTGAGCTGAAGCACCACAACCATTAACCAACAAGAAATTATGACATAGTCATATATGTCAGGTGAAACAGGCGCTTTGTTATTATTTTATTAGTAACGTATATAATATATGTTTCTGAAATGTAAGACAGTTGACTGGCATAGAATAGTAGGCTGCTGCTGCTGCTATATTATTGTCACAACTTGAAGTTATAGCATGATGTCGACCTACAGTATATGAACAAGGATAGGATGAGAACCAAGCCAACCGCTGTCTGTCCGTTGTGCATTCCTCAACCCCCCCCCCCCCCCTTAGACAGATAATCGATCCTATTGCATATGTAACCGTTAGTGCGATAATATGACTTTCTTCTGGCTCATTCCGCCAAGTCTCGCCTCTCTCTCTCTGCCTGAGTGCAGGCCTGTCTGTCTGCACACACGAGTCACATACAACGCGCTAGCGGCTCGCTCACTGATCAACTCCGGGAAAAAACCCTAAGATTTCAGCAACAATCAGACGCGCAGTGCACTCAGCACGCATTTTACAACTGGATGATGATGCTCGGCTTTCTCGCACTGAATCCACGTAGACAGACAGCAGACACAGAACCCAAACACTGATGTAAACTTGTTGTTTGATTCAACATAGGCTACCGTAGAGTGCCACCGAAAAATAGCTTCCAATAGCTTGTTATTTTGCGTCGAGTAGCGCTGTGTGCAGGGCCAGGCTACATACATGATCGCCTCTGCCAACAATATACATCTCCCACGTGAAACCTGGTATATTCTTTGTCGTATGACGTGTTGCATGCTGAAAATAGCAGATTTAAAAGCTCACAATGCGTCGCGTCCACCTCAAGTTGTGAGCTTGTAGATCAGCTATTTTCAACAAATGGAAATATGCAGGCTGAGTTCAGAAACTTTTCCCTTCACAATAAAATCACATCAGCTTTCGGTAGCCCCCATGAGGATCATCAGAACTCGACGGCTCTGCACTGGCCCCAATGCACCATAACCAAAAGGCACAGCCAGGCCAGCGTGTGTCAAAACAAACACACAATCCATTGTAGCACTGTCAGGCAGCCCACAGCAAGCATAGACTACTAATATGCACTTAAACAGACCTCAGGCAGGCAAACAAAGTGGGGTCCGACTCCAAGGACGCTCAGTAGTGTTCCAGACAGAGGGTTCCGAATGGAACCTATACAGTCTGTAACTCAGAGGGGACCGTAGGCTACCTATGTTTCCATCAAACCCTCACCCTCACCCTAACCTCCCCCGGGGCAGACACCTAAACCTAACCACCCACCCTCTCCCGACCCCCAGCGCACCTCGGACCAATGCTCCTTCTGAGGGAACATAGGGCTGAGGGAATATAGGTATGACCCCACTCAGGGACTACAAATGGAACCAAATTTGGACCCTTACATGGTTCCATTTGTAGTATGAACCACTGAACTAGTGCAAATATGTGTCAGGTGTGTCGTGTGTTAATGATAATGATTCATGATTGAGTTGAGTTTCATTCATGTTAAAACCGATGCGTCCGTCCGATGCGTGCTGCTGTTATATAGTATTAATTGTAACTTTGGTATAACACCTGTTCGCCTTGTTATTTTATGTAAGTAGTTGCTGCTTTGTAAAAAGGTATTAATTATTCCAAGTTCCAACCATAAAACTATAGCTAGCCTAAGCAAAAACAGCATTGAAAAGTTAAAGTTGCTTACCTTTGTCGTCTTCTTCCTGTTTTGGCCAATACGTCATCAGCTGTTTCTTGAGTCATGACGTTTTGAGACCCAAATATGCTTAATTCATAATAACTCATAATTTATATAGCCTATGCAATTATGAAACTCGACGGTATAGCCGCCTGCCAAGAAACTCCATCCCTTTCGTTTTTCAAGAAAATGTTGAAATGAAAAATTATATTTTTAATAAAATTCACTTCGCCTATAGGCTAGGCTATATTTCTTCCTTATTATTACCATATTTCCCCCCTTGCATTTAAGAACCGAAAACCCGCGTAGGCCTACGTCTCGTCTGTCAAAGATATGCTCTATGCCAAGGCAAATTCACATGCACTTCTTCGTCGCATGACGGTGACGGTGGGCCAAAACACGTACTAAAATCCTAAATAGCAAGTCAGACATTCTTATGTCATGGACGCTGAAGGTAAGGATATAGCGGCCCCGCCCGTCGGACCGAAGTCGATTGATCTCTCGCTCTCTCTCTCTCTTCTGGGCACAGGTCTCCACCAGGAGAGTGTGTGATGTTTGGCAAAATGTTTAGGAGTAATTTAAACATGTTTGTTTGGGTGTGTGGTGTGTGTGTGTGTGTGTGTGTGAGAGAGACGCAACTTGGCTTGTTGAAGCGCCACCGTGAGGCTGATTTGAAAACTGTCAAGAGGCATTTCTTCCTCAGCCTAGTGGGAATAGGCATGTACGGCTTGGGAAGCCGTGGATATGCGATTGTCATTGTCCACAACTTCAGTTATGATATTTAGCGTGGTGACTTCTCCTTGCACCAGCCATCCAAATACACTTTCCAGTGCAACTAGCCCTTCTTTCAGTCTCTCCATTTTTCCTGGCTACTAGGCCAGACAACTCCATTTGGTCCATTGGCTTGGACACTCAAATCCATATGGTTCCATGCAGATAACAAACTGTTAAGAATGAGCTAAATCAGCAGCTATGAAGATATTGAATACTTTGAACCTATCTTTGATGGAATGAGTCTCGTTCGGAAACCGAAAGGTCAGGGGAAAGACTTTTTTTTGATAGATTGGTTCTGTGCTGAATATAGGAGTGAACATGAAGGAGTAAACGGTATGTGGACAGATGTAGTATTTGATGTGTACAGAAAAACAATCAATCAAGAATACTGATAAATGCAGTTATGGTTCAGCAAGTATAGTACTCAGGAACATTGCCTCAGGACTCAATGTTGTGCAGGGGAAAATGCTGTTAAGTAATAATAGACAGGAGAAATCCTTGATAACATTCATTGTGGGCCAGTGGAAGATACAGTAGCAGAGAAATGGAACATATCCCACTAGAAATATGCCCACCCCCCTGATGCAAATGGTTGAAATGAAAACCCAGCGCTCTCTTGTCAAAGAAAATGGAGAGTCCTTCAAATCCCTGGGAACGTAGAGGTATCAGAGGAATTATACAGCCCTGTGGAATCATTTGTCTGAATTGATGTAGCAATTGTGTGATGACAATGATCTGTGTATCTGCTGCTGCACCAAAAGAGGTGAAGTGGAGTCCAGCCTACTTCCCGTGCACCACTGTCTGGAAGTACAGGCAGACATACAAAAATACATAACAACTGATGACAAATGCATGCTTATAATAAATAAATGTTACAATTTGCTCTAATAATAAAGAGGAGGCGGCGGATATAATTAATTAGTTGTCAAACTGGTTGACTGTGATGATGATAATGATGATGTGGAATAAACAGAAAATTAATAGGATAGGATGGATTAGTATGACATGATCATATGTTTATGATGATGGTTGTTAATAAGTGAATAAAAAGGTATTCATATTGTGTGTGTGTGTGTGTGTGTGTGTGTGTGTGTGTGTGTGTGTGTGTGTGTGTGTGTGTGTGTGTGTGTGTGTGTGTGTGTGTGTGTGTGTGTGTGTGCGTGCGTGCGTGCGTGCGTGCGTGCGTGCGTGTGTGCGTGTGTGTGTGTGTGTGCGTGCGTGCGTGCGTGCGTGTTTCAATCAACGGTTGAAGTAATTGAACTGTGACAAACCACTGATATGAGGGAAGAGTTATGTTGAAATATCATCTAGACAAAGGTTTTCAAAATACAAAACTAGCAAAGGTTATATTTTGTCTAATGTCGGTACAAAGCAGGAGGTAGCTTTGTTAGGTACCTACATCCCTGTTTTTTCCCGTGTTTAGTGATAGTGTGATAGAGAAAAATCCAATACACCCACAATGGACTTTTCAATTTTTTTCGTGGCACATGTCTTAGGAATGGGTGGACCAAAGGAGAAGTGCACGTGAATATGCACGTTTTTCACCGATTTTGCCACCCCATGATAGGGCCCCCCCATGAAATATTTTTTTGTGTGTGAAAAGTCATGAAGAAATATTAAAGAAGAGTACCTCAAGTTGCCATGTATTGCTGACTGTACTGCAATATATTTTGATGAGAAATATAATATATATTTTTTATATTTTATATTGGGTAAAAATAGTGATGGTGTAACAAAAAATATGTTCTAGGGTTAAGCAGCTTGAATCATGGATGTCACTGCTAGAATAATGTGAAGCCTGCAGAGCTAGTTCAGGCAGACAACTCAAGGCAGCGTCCCACGAGTCACATGCACTATTCGCCTGATCAGGCCGGGCTATATAAACTTCCTTGCCTAGCTGATAATTCCTCGCTTCTCCTCCTTGCTGCTCGCTGTGCTGCTCTGCTGCTGCTGCCTCTGCTGTCCATTCGCTGTCTACTGCTGCCCCGTGAAGCCTCCCGGGCATCCACGAGGCTGTGAGCTCTGAGTCTGACTCCCAATCTGGATAGGAAATCAGATTTGGGCTGCCACTCTGGACAAGGCCTCAGTGTAGTTGACACAGGCCTGTGCATGAAACTAGGGTATATCTAAGACATTGCTATTTAAAAGCAATGTCCCAGACAGTTTGTATTGGTCACACGTAGCACACTGACACTGCACAGCACAGTGATCTGCAGTAGCCCCAGAAAAACAAAAGGCAGCTGAGCCTCTCAGTTATTATTGCTTCGCTCTCAATTTAGCATGCTTGGAAATACATTTTCCATTTTCAATTCAAACTTCAAAAGCATTTCACGTTACGTACATCAATCTGCTCAGTGCTCTGCTATTCTGATTTGAATGATTACACTGCAGTTCCAATTTGGCTTCTGAATTGAGTCAAGCTCGCGAGTCTATTGGCCATGCAGGTGTTGCTGTGGCGGCACGTGTTTCTGCCAAGCCGCACTGTTATGCTTTGTCACAGGCAAGAGTCGGGGGTTGATGAAGTGAAGGTCATCGCTGCTGTCTGAGGCTATCTGTTACTTCGTGGCAATCAAGAAAATCTATTTTCCATCACACTGAACGGAGAGGGGAAAGATGGATTCGATGCACATAGACAGATATTGATTTCGCAATTTCCTAGAGACCAACAAAATGGTCTCCCAACTGTTGTAATTGTTTTTATTCCCTCAGCGTGTGTCTTTTTAGAGTAATGTCCAATGCCCCGGAGGGAATCTATTTACTTTTCACTTTTCATTATCTGAAGAATGCAATTTCAAGTATTGGATAGATCCAGAGTTCGTGAAAGTGTAGGCCTCATGATATCTTACAGTTGTATAATTACATCCTAAATGTTTGAAGGAAACGGCACACCTCTAGAAATTACAATATTCTTGTCAGCTCCTCCTCTTGTCAGAACATCTGAGTGTTCCATGGTCAAATCAAGCATAACTGACAGGTGTCATGAGCCAGGTCTTGTACATCCTGAATGCCAAGGGCTGAACATGGATCTTATCATGCTACGACTTACGCTTGTGCTTCCCATGACCCAGGTTATGTAAGCCGTTGAAAAGCAAAGTGCGATTTGTCTTCTGCTCTCTAGCAGTTTATGATTATATCTGTTGTACTGGCAGTGTAGTGTATGTCCATTGCCCAGCACAGAGGCAGTCATGCATCATACAAGTCCAAAGCCTGATTTATACTTAGTTACTGTAGGTGCCAGTGTTGCACGCTGCTCACAACACAAGCCTGCAGATCGGTGTGCAACTAAGTATAAATCAGGTTGTTATACCATGCATCCATCCTCCTGTTCTCTACCAATCCTCCATAACCAAGACTTTCTTCAGCCTATGCCCACACGGCTCAGAGCCTTGCTTCTTTGGGACAGTTGTAGTGCTATACCTTTTAAACATAATGGTGCACCATTTGTTTTTAGAGTGTATATGTCTATTAATCAACGTGTGGATAATTATAACAAACTAATACATTGAATGTCGGGTGTCGGCATTATCAACCTGGAAATATTTGGTTGTGGTACCGTATGTCATCATGATATTAAAGGCCCATATTCCCCCTGTAGGTCAGGGATACTCAAATAGATTTACCTGTGGGCCACATTACAAAAAATGGCAAGGGGCCAGTAGATAAAATGACGACATTAATGATACTTGATAACTTCTCTCTTTCAATTGCTTTATTTTCGCAAAATGTATCAAAGTACAATGTGCAAGCTGTCTGCCTGCCTGTCTATGAGTAGCTGTCTGTCTGCCTGCCTGCCTGTCCATTTGTCCATGAGTAGCTGTCTGTCTGCCTGTCTGAGTAGCTGTCTGCCTGCCTGCCTAATTGTCCATGAGTAGCTGTCTGTCTGCCTGTCTATGAGTAGCTGTCTGCCTGCCTGCCTAATTGTCCATGAGTAGCTGTCTGTCTGCCTGTCTATGAGTAGCTGTCTGCCTTCCTGCCTGTCCAATTGTCCATGAGTAGCTGTCTGTCTATATGAGTAGCTGTCTGCCTGCCTGCCCAATTGTCTATGAGTAGCTGTCTGTCTGTCTATGAGTAGCTGTCTGCCTTCCTGCCTGTCCAATTGTCCATGAGTAGCTGTCTGTCTGTCTATGAGTAGCTGTCTGCCTTCCTGCCTGTCCAATTGTCCATGAGTAGCTGTCTGCCTGCCTGTCCAATTCTCCATGAGTAGCTGTCTGTCTGCCTGTCTATGAGTAGCTGTCTGACTGCCTGCCTGTCCAATTCTCCATGAGTAGCTGTCTGTCTGCCTGTCTATGAGTAGCTGTCTGCCTGCCTGCCAGCCAGCAAGTTGGTTAACAGAAAATAAATTGTTATGGCTGAGTAAAATAAAATACAATAAACACAATTTGCCTGAAAATAGATTACCCAGCTATGACCTTTTTCATGAAAAAAAATGAGTAGTGATATGGCTGACTGAGTAAAATAAAACAATCTACCTGAAAATAGATAGCTATAAGTGAAGAGCAATTTCCGCAATTTCCATTTCCGCAATTTCCTCAATTTCCATTTCCGCAATTTCCATTTCCGCAATTTCCGCAATTACCATTTCCGCAATTTCCGCAATTTCCATTTCCGCATTTCCGCAATTTCCATTTCCACCATTTCCGCAATTTCCACAATTACAATTTCCGCAATTTCCATTTCCATTTCCAACTATTAATGGCAGCTGGGTTTCATCATTCAAATAAAATAGAATTCTGTCCGTTTAGCTATAAAATTATGTCAGGGAATAGGGATACACAGTATATGTCTTTCATTTGCATTGCATCTCCCCCCCCCCCCCCCCCCCCCAAGCTTTTATTTTCGTTCGAGTAATAGTACAACTCTAATAGTATTACTTATAATAATGTAATTAAAGATAACTTCATTCAGATTTAGGAGCGATTTAGGAGCGATAAGGCATCGCTCCAAATGTGGTGACGCCTGCCATTGCCCTTGTGACAGAGATACTGTGTAACGATTTGCGGGATTTTTGGACAGAATCTGGAGGAGTAACAGCAAAAAATGTGTTTTTCAAAAGTCGGCCCCCTGGTGGCACTATAACAGGCCGTTCTGGAAAATTAGGGGCAGAGGTTTATCGTTGGCATCCAGGTAGTGTGCGTGCAAAATTTGGCATTGACCAGGTTAACGGTGCCAGAGATTAGCTGGTAACAGACAAACTCTCTCCCCATGCCTTCGGCCTGGTGGAGACACTTAGGATAAGCAGAACACAGACATGGGATACATTGATTTCTAAGCCGGCTCCAGGGTCTGCCGAAAAGTATCACTTAAGAGGACGCTTTCTCGACCTTCATGACTAATTTGATGGTTCAACATTTAACGCAAACACATGCATACAGTGACCAATTGTGTCCAGGCGTAACATAACATGTAAAAGTGACAAAGTAAAAGTCCCCCCCTATATTTCTGTACTGTTTGTACAGTACATGTTTTCCCTTTTTTCTAACTGTATATGATTTATTGCATAGAAGTGTATATTTGTATGTCTTTAAATGTTCTGATGAATTGAGAATGGAAAACCCTTATGTAAACAAGTATTAGCAGTTTTTGTATTGACCTGAACTTTCCTTGAACTGTACCCATTCTGCAAACTGTTAATAAAATGTGCAATCAATCAATCAATCAATCATTTGAATGGTTCTAAAACGGTGCATGGATCACTACTACTAAACCATTCATGGCATTAATGGATTCAATTCCTCCTTCAAAGTTTATAAAACCTTTTGGTACTCAGATCCCATTCAATATGGCTTTTCATTTCCCTTTCAACAATCCAAATGACACCATCACCTAAGTATTGTGTAGCAGAAAATTGTGTGGAGTTTCCTGGAATCATTGGGAGCATGCAGATAATGAAAAGAGGTTTGCAAAGTCTTCATCACTGTTTTGCTGCACAAAACCTCATTACAATGGGAGATGGTGGATGACATTTAAGAAATGACTTGACATTCACAGCTGCTGTCAAGTGAATGAGGTGTAAAACAAATAATTCCCGAAGGTGAGCACCACAAATGTCAAAAAGTTCAGCACACAAATCCGTTGCTATGCCAAACAGCTTCATTTATCAGTTATTTGATTAATTGATTAATCAAATCAATTGACTTAATTTCTTTATCGCGCACTGAGCCGCTGTGAAATCCGAATCAGTTCTTATAGGCGGATGCTTAGTGAATGCATCTTTACTGAGACTCAAGGATTGGCTGACTGAAGTCAAAACCGCAATTAAACACAACTTTATTCAAATAATGTGAATGAAAATACATGTAAACATATAGTACCTCAGGCACTTTGAGGAGCTATCAGGTTTACCTTTCATTAAGTACAGTTGCTAGACTCTTCTTTTCTAGTCAGACCACAACAATGGCTGAATGGCTGATATACCTACAGTATAGGGAGCTCTTAGTCGAAGGGCTTTTGTCTAGCCAATAGTTCCTGCCAAACCTGTTGACTGTAAAAAAAAAAAAAAAAGAAATGTCCACAAACATCTAGAAAGGATCAACTTTCCACACTCTGGCATACAGTAGCATTCCTGTCAATCGATTCTGACAATCATCTTTCAAACCACTCTGGAGGAATCCTTCATTCAACATCGTCGTCTGATGCTGCAAATAGAGGGCACCAAAGTCATCTAAACAAGTGTCACTCAACTGTCCATTTTTGACACACATGCGCACACGTACAGTATCTGTGTATTCGCACGCACACTGTCTCTCAGGTAACACCCCCTCAGCTCTCCTCTGCCTCTGTCTGAGTGGGAGGTTGTCTGTCAAGGATGCTCGCTAGAGTTTTGAATGGAGGTCCCCAGTCACCAAGGTAACTGAAATCGTCGGAGCTGCCCAGTGCCCACGACTCCTCTATGGAGCTGAGTGACTCAGCCACAGACCCCTCGCCCTCGTACGCGTATGTGGCCAGTGAATCGTACGGCGGGGCGGCGTAGCCCAACTGGCTCTCCTCCAGCCGCTGTTGGATGAACTCCCTGATGACGTCTGCATCGCTTTGACTCACACCGCCAACGGTAGCGGCCTGAACCCCAATGTCCAAGGTGGACGTGGTGGTGACGGTGGTGGTGGTGGTGGTACTGGTGGCGACGGCTGTCTCGCGGTGGATGTCAGGCGACCTGATTTCATCGCGGCGACCGCTGAGGTGTAAGAGGACCCCGCTGCCATAGCCGTTTTTCTCCTTTACGGCGCCGCCGTTGGCCATGTGCGTGCTGGCCTTCTGTGTCTGAGTGTTGCGCAGCGTGCCCATGTCGAAGGCGTGCGTGTCCTGCTCGCCGCCGCCCTCGTCGTCGTAGTGAATGACGTTGTCTCGAATGTCTTCCTTCGAAGTCATGAGGGTCTCTCTCTCTTTGTGCCGCCTCTGGCCCATGTACAATGCAGCCATCACTGGAAAAGAACAATGAGGCAATCTATTAATTACACAAGTGTACTTCCAACATAACTGTGTTCACGTTCAGTATGAAGAAGTAACCGTAAAAAGGATCAATATCAGCACATTGATAAATATGCTCCCAATATATTATATTCACAATGTTTGGTTCACAGAGTCTATAGACCTTCATCCGGCATCCATTCATCCATCCATAATGCATGATTAAATATTGGCAGCTTAATTGTCAGTGCACGGATATTGTTGCAATATAATTCATTACACAACATTAAGAACTGCATGTAACCATTCATTATTCCAGTATGATGTTATACATCTGAAATGGGTAGAGAGGAAAAAATAATAAAATATATATTTTTAAATATATATTTCCAGAGAGATTAAATTCAGTTAAATTGTATTAAAGTGTAAAATCACAACAAGTTGTCTCAAGACACTTTACATGTAGGTTCCCTCCAAATGCTAAATAAATGAAGAAATGTTTTAATCTTGTGTTTGTGTCTGTTCATGTCTGAGGCCTCAATGGAAAGGCAATTGATTAGTTGGCACATAATGAACCTGGTTTAGAGCCTTCTGTTAGTGTCACATGAATTGCACAGAGCAGCCATTTCTGCTCACAAACACATAATGGATAAGTTTCACAACTTTTAAACATGCTGACTTCAGACTATTTTATAGTACTGTGTGAGTTTCGGTTTTGTTTTTGTTTTGTCGCTAGAGCGGATATAAAGCACTCCTAATTCAAGATGGCTAGAATAATGGAGAAGATTTGGCACACAGTGACACGGAGAGTGACACAATGGACAGAAAAGGTGTGTATAAAAAAGGTGTATAACGGATACCATCAAACAAGATGTCTCAACTATGAGGTACAGTATGTGTGACAGACAGGTGTCCTGGTGACAGAGCCTGTCACCTTAGAAACCCCCGCAGGGTGAGGAAAGATGTCATTGAAAATAACAGTATTTCTAAAGATGGAGTGCCATAGTTTTGCACCTTTTCTGTTTTGTATTCTCTTGAGTGTACAGGGTTTGATGAGGGCCCATGAAAAAAATATTGAATTCATTTTTTAATTCATGGATGGGTTTTTTTTTTATGTTTTTAAATGCTAATAATTAAAAACAAAAGATCCCGACCCAGTGTTTGGGAACCAGTGATTTAAGGTGACTGAGTGAGCAGTGATAAACACTGTGACCAGCTAAGGGTGCATACACTGTAAAGTCCTCAGTGTTGATTTAACTCGCACAGTGTACAAATGGAGCCTTTTGGGTAAATCTTTACAGTAAAACTAAAAAGGATCGTAAAGTGCATCTATGCAGGAGGAGATGAAAATGTTACACAATCAACAGGCGCGTATTTCTGACATTTTACAAGGCTGTGAGAAAATGGCATCTGTCAGTCAGGAAAAAATCCCATCTTGATAATACTACAGAATGCATACCCAATGGAGGAGGACTGCTCTCAATAAAAAGGCACACATGTTCAGTCGCACACTGTGACACTAACATGCATGCACACAAACATGCATGCACACAAACATGCATGCACACAAACATGCTCCATTAGAAAAACAATCTCTCAGTCTTGTACAATGATCTACAAGGCAGATCATTGTAGAGAGTAAGAACAAACAAACAATGTACCCTGGGGGGGTTATGAGCTCTAGAAACTCAAACAAGGTCATAGTGCAGAGTCGGCTAGATAAATGGTTGGTTGGTTGTCAGTGCAATAACACTGGCAGTCTGGCAGTGCCGGGCAAGCTGGCTTTGTACAGCTTGTTGTTTACCGTTTGTCTGTCTGTCCGTCTATCCATCCGTAAGTTAGTCTGTCTGTCCGTCGGAAAACTCAGGTCATGGAAGCAACAGTTATAGCAAAACATCTTCCATTTCCTTGCATCAGCGAGCTCCAACTGGGGTATCCCGAGGGTTTCCCCAGGCCAGCAGCAGGGAGATATAATTCCCCCTGGTCCTTGGTTTGAACCATAGCCTCTTCCCACCTGGGATCCCTGCCTTATACCACCGTCCTCAACCCACTCCTTTATATGCAAAGGAGCCAGCTGCTCTACTCCGTGTTTGTCACGGATGACTGAGCTCCTCAGCATATCCCTAAGGGAGATGCCAGCCATAATTATGTATTATGTAAAGTAGGCTATGTACATCTAAATATTATCTATCTATCTATCTATCTATCTATCTATCTATCTGCCTACCTACCTACCTATGGTAGGAACCGAAAGACCACAAACATCTGTATCTGTCCGCGGATCTGCACCGAATCTCTGTGTGTTCGGGGTGGTACAGGCATCGGCTTCCCTGATTGGACAACCCGACCCACACTGGGAATTCTGAGAACAGGTAAAACTGGTACCCTGGCTACACGTCAAACAACAAAGTACTAGTACAACTATTATTACATGTGCAATGCAACCTGCATTGTTCCCGAGTAGGCCTGTGCCCCCGGGTACCGCACTGGGCACTATAACAATGCGTACAGTGAGTAGGCTACTCGGACAACGGTTATTGTATAACCAGGTGGGCCGTGCATTCCCAATCCCAACTTGCATCGTTCCCGATTTACAACGTTCCCGACTTGCATGGCCGGTGCACTTCAGGCAGTAGTAATGATGGAATGTTTGTCTTCCACACATCACAGAATAATGCAGAGAGAGAGATAGAGAGAGAGAGAGAGAGAGAGAGAGAGAGAGAGAGTTGTAACAACAAAGACAGAACCAGCACATTGATTCAGTGCCGTTGAAAGTGCTACATTGCAACCATGGAGTATGTGTTTCTCGAAACCTCTTTGTCTCTTGGAGAGAGAGAGGAGGAAGAGAAGAGAGAGGGAGGCCATTAGCCCATCCTCCACTCATGCCTTTTATGTGGTCATCCCCTTTCAGTCATATTCTCTCTTTTTTCCATTCAGAAGAGAAGACTCTGATAAAGGAGCGAGAGCCTTGGGGAGACTCTGATTATCCTCTGACATGCTATCTGTCTCTCACGCACACACACGCACTCACACACGCACACACACACAGAAATAGGGCATGCTTTGCACGTATGTGCACTCACATTAGGAGTCAGGACATAATACATGTTGACTCTTTTGTAATGATTCAGTGTTGAGGGCAGGACATTGCCTTCAGAACTGCTTCATCTCTTTCATGAGACAGATTTACAGACACGTGCGTGCATACCCCCCCCCCCCCCCCCCCCCCCCCACACACACACACACACACACACACACACACACACCTTTTAATTTGATTGCAGACAGGCTACCTCCTAGAGATTGTTATGCAACACGAACAGAAAAATAAATGAAGTGCTAGGGTATGAAACTATGAAAGATGGGGAGGAAATCATGATGAATATGTAAAGAATTGGCCTAGTCATGGCGGTGAGGTGGAGTCTCAACCTCGGTTTCTCTGATTGCACAGCGATTCCTGCCCAGAATAATTAGAAGGTAGAATGTACCGTAGGTCATTAGCACCCTCTAGTGTTACATCAGATTATAAATTGGGCTACAATATGTAAAAAAAAGAAAAAAGAAAAGCTAAAGGACAGTTGCAGAAGTGGGTGAAAGACAGTTTCATGTAGGTCATATACAGTACTGGATTGGTCAGTTGGTCAAAAAATAAAGAAAAGAAAAAGAAATACTTTATAATATTTAGTGTGGTTGCCCTAAATGAAGTAAAGTCTTTATTCTTTAAGAATAATTCATCATTTATTTATTTAAATAGACTACGCTGTAATATTCATGAAATACAGAACTGTATGTTCCTTGGGTATAAGGAGAGTTGGGCCGTTGAATTATGGTACAAACCAAAACTAAGAACATATCGTCTTATTAAAAATAATTATGGCCCTGATCCTTATGTTACACAAAATATATCCAAAAGTCAGAGATCTTTTTGTGCACAGCTGCATTCTGGGACCTTACCATTAGCTTTAGAAACAGGTAGATTCATTGGTACTCCTGAGGAGGACAGAGTCTGTCTAGTGTGTGATTTAAAATAAATTGAAAATTAAATTAATTTTTTGTTTTACTGCCCATTATATGAAGAATTAAGACATGTATTATTTTGTAAAATGACAACCATCTGGGCTGACCTTTTCTGGTTGGAGGACTATGAAAAACTGGAATTTTGTTTTGGGAAAGGTGTTTTTGCTTTGGCAGACTTTTTATGCAGGGCGTGGGAAATAAGGCAGAATGTTTTGTTTGTGTAAAAAAAAAAAAAGGGGGGAATGTCAACAAAACAGATCTGTTTATTGTACACAATGCAATATTGAGGCAATGATGTGGTGTGTCCTGTAAGTCCATGTGGGCTGGGCGCCTTTGGTGCATGACACAAAAATAAAGAAATCTATCTATCTATAGACTCAAATCTTGAAATTGTCGGTGAAACCACACTTGTAATCTCCCACAATTGCGCCTCAGTCTCTACATGACCCTGAGGCTTGGACAGAGATCTCTCACAGCCCCTGCAGGGAGCCAGGACCGTTCTGCAGCACACAGTAACACATCCTCACCCATTAGAATGAGCACACAGAGCAGTATGGCCATCACAGCGCCGGTGCTGAGCCCCACGGGCAGGAAGATGGCCTCCGCCGAACAGGACAGCAGGGAGCCGTCGGCCTGGCAGGCACACACCCGGATGGTCAGGGTCCCGGTGCTGCTCTGGGCCGGGTAGCCGCTGTCCTCCACCACCACCACCAGGGTGTAGACGTCCTGCAGCCGCCGCTGGAAGCCCAGCCGCCGAGTCACGATGCCCGCCGTGTTATCTATAGAAGAATACCGCACGGAACAGCGTGAGTGCATGTACTGTAGCCAAAAATATGGTGATATACTCCCTTGAATGCAGCAACGTGTGGCGTCAGCAAAGTACAACAAGGAATCCAGAACATGTCTACAGAATTGTCCATCTGGTGTTTTGCATTATGTATGTTAGGCTTGAGACAAGCGTCCAAATGCAAAGTCTGTCCAAAGTGATGTAACAGTGTTGATTAATAATTTACCTCCTTGACCTTTGACCACCAAATTGCATTTATGTCAGATATTGAGTTAGGCTAGTTATCAAATATGAAATGTCACGGCCTTGTGTTGTGATTCGATGTGACTATAGTGACATCCAGTACATGCATTACAACATATTTACATCATCTCAATCAGTTTTCAACTACAAAGGTGGCACCATAGCTTTTCTTTTCTTTTCTTTCTTTTTCCTTTTTTGACAAATTAGCCATAAGCTAACTGATATTAATGATATAGTTAATATTTCTTCTGATGTTTTGTATGAAAATGCATTGCAGAACTTTATGGAAAGAACAATGTTCTTCCCATAAAGTACAGAATGTAAGAATGGCTGTAACAATCAGAAGTGCTGAAAGCCACGCCTCCCCTTCCCCACTTCCTTTGCAGTTTCGTAAAAGTCCTACTGTAAAATCAAATTATCCGAGACTTTTCTAGCTTGTTGCTTAGCAGGAGTGGAAGTTCAGAAATATATTTATAGAGATATTTTTAAATATATTTTTGTGAAGGAACAGGTGACAGCTGAGCCTCCGGTGCAGAACTTTTATGAGGTGGAATTACAGAGTCTCTTTAGCATTCGAAGACGGTGGATGAGTTGTCAGGCTTGAGAGACTAGTCAGACAGCCACACAGATACATAGCCTGACAGGGTTGAGTACGCACGCACGCACGCACGCACGCACGCACGCACGCACGCACGCGCACACGCACACGCACACGCACACGCACACGCACACGCACACGCACACGCACACGCACACGCACACGCACACGCACACACACACACACACACACACACACACACACACACACACACACACACACACACACACACACACACACACACGTGCGCACGCCTCAGTTCTTGGTGGCTGCAGGGCCATCTCTGTCCTACCCTATCAGTCCTGAACCTGAAGGTGTAGGTACTAAACAGCAATACAACAAGCCAGGCTTGTTAGAGGGTGAGAACTCAGGGCTGCAACAGAAAATGTCAACGTTGTCTTTGTTAGTGGAGATTACATCCAGACAACCTTCAAACAGAAGATGGGAGAAATTGCCTTCAGCAGGCACAGGAACCGACAGCGGGGACAGAAACGGCGAGAAAATCGGAAAATGGAGATAGAATCCAAGGCACTGTTCGTGCAAGAAAGTTATTGTATTGTAGGAATATCAAAAGCGGGTTTCTACCCACGTGAAGCATCGCAAAAGCCTTCGTTCAGGGTATGAGTCAGAAAGTTGACATGGCTGACACTGTGGACTGAAATGTGATGTACTCTATGGTATAAAACTGCATTGCAAAACTGCCCACAATGGTCTGTCTGCTGTCCTTCAAAATGTTGCATCACAATGAGATGTCTGGTTGAGAATATTTGGCCTTTTAAGTTGCAGTTATAAAGAATGTCTGTCGGTAATGTATACATTCGCAGCAAGCATGTATGTGCAGAGCTATTGTGGCCGGTAGGACAGGAAAACACACTGCACAGTCGACCCATGAACTACATCAAAACAACGAATATGTAACCGAGTTCTGAGGCAGTTTGATGTGCGACACATCAGTAATTGAGAACAGTTTACTATTGCTTATTATGGAAAAATGCATTATCCTGCTTAGAACATGGCCACTTTGCAATAATACAATTGTATGTAATGTGGGGCAGTACACTCTTTAAATAAAAACCTTGTGTTGGCACTGTCATTATCAACGTTGGAAAAAAGGTTACCTTGCTACTCCAGCAAGGAGGAGAACTCACAGTAAAGGTCCCTGCAGTGCACACTGTTGCGTTTTTCCTATTTTTAGCAGCGTTTTTCCGTCGGTTTTCAGAAAAACGCGTCCAGTGTGCAACCACCTTAAAGACCTAGAAATGAGTACCAGCTGAGTCAGCTGTATCGATATCTTCTACACAGGCACACACAAGCGTATGTCAACACACACGTTTTATGTTCCCCGTCTGATAAAAGATATGAATCCATGTTTTTATGGATAGCTCATACAGACGGATGCAGCGGAGCAAAGTAAAAAGTGCATCAAACAGTCAAGGGGTTGCACAAGGCACTGCAGCACTAGGAGGCTTGTGTGTCATGCTCACCTTTACATTAATCCTGCCCCCAGTTTACAGCCTTTAGTGTTGCAGGTCAGTGCACACCGCTGCCCAGTAAATACAGTTTGCTTGCTGTTGTATTGCACTGTGTGTCAAGGAAGATACACATAGACAAGTATCACAGTTCACTCCTAGGGTATGCGTTGTCATTGTGACTGGATCAGCTAGAGCGGTGGTTCTATCAAACTTGATTGGCTTCAATACCGCCTTTCCTTGATTACTGAATCCAAGTACTGTACCCCATTACTAAAAAAATTCTTAAAAACTATAGCTAGCATGATGCTATGAATGAATGATAGCCCACCCTTTGAAGAACATAAACTAGAAAAGTGTGATCCTCTGAGCGTATAGGTCTTCGCCAGGCCAGGTTGCCCACCCAGGGCCCGCCAAATTTGTCCTTGGACTAAAACAAAGGCTAAAACAAACACTCCAGCACTCCTACTAATATCTACGTGCCTGTTTTGTATGCAAAAATGTGATAAAATTCTAGTGCAGACAATTTTAAATACCAAGCGTAAATGAAAACTGTGTGATCGCTCTTCATCAGGATATTGTGTTGCATATTTTGATGCTTCTCTGTCTCCTTTCCATCTCACATTTTCAAGCTCCACAGGGATTCCTCCTTTTAGAAGTACTGTAATGTAAAATGTGGCTTGACATAATTTGTTGATAATATTTAGTGTCTACCAATTAGATTTATCACTAGTGTGTTTGTCTTGTAATTGTTTTCCTTCTTTCTTTTAGATAGAATTGATTAATTATATTAGGCTTGCTGAGTGAATGTTAATATGAACTGAATATAAAGATTAACTAACCCTGAAATGAGGGAAAGGAAGGGATTACAAACAAACACATTGTTAGACAGCTTTATAGATACACAGATTGACATACAGTACAGTGTGCTACTGTGCTTATACCTGTATATCAGTCTTTATTATATTATTTGTATTTATGTATTATCATCAGAGACCACTTCAGCTTCAAAAAAAATCTCATATCTCTTCCCTTACTTTATTCTTTACTCTTTTTCCTTCAGCTTTTTCTCCCATCCCATCTCTCCCTTATCTTCCCTATCTCTTCTGGTCTCATTCTCTGCCCTCTTTTCCCCGCAATGATCCTTGATGTCGTTGTTTGTTCAACTTACTTCCAAAGTCTCGTATGGTGAAGTTGCGGTTACGGAGCTCCTTTGGAGACTTGAAGAAGAAGCGCTGGTCAGCGGGAGGCACATCTCTGTCCACAGCACTCACTGTCTGGATCACCTTGACCAAACCGGAGGAATTGTCGGTTAACCACTTGAACCCACGACCCACCATCCCCATTCGGGGCAGTGGTGGAACTGCCCCGAACACACCAACAGCGCAACTTGGGTCTGTTGTAAATACTGCCCCCTAAAGCCCTCTCAGTTCTAGAATGTGTATGTCTTAAATCTCAGTCTCACCAATGTCACGCACATTTAAATATAAACAATGAAGAAGGCCTTTAATGCAGAAACACCAACGTGGTGCTAATGAATGAATAATAAATTATGTGGAGACTGCATGTGGCGGGCACAGGGAGAAAGAACTCACCCACCACGGTGGAGAATGCGCCCAAATAACAACATAAAAATGTTATGCAAGCGTCATGTGAATGTCATTGATATGAATGTCAAATGTAGACAGACGCTAACATGTCTCATATCTAGATTGTACCGCAATAGATCGGCAGAATGCATTCACATGTGGCATCTCCTCTCCTGATTGTGTCATGGCTGGTATTATCAAGTTAGATAAGATTATTACCTGCCGGAAATTGTTCATTTATGTGGATAGGGGATTGCACTGAACCTTATTAATAATTTCTTATGACCTTGTTGTTATTGTGGCCAAAAATGCCGACACCCTCCAAATGTGTTTTGGGTGAACTATCTTCAGCATATTTTGGGTGCAGTTCGCCTTCACTTTTTGGCATTAACATAGCATGTAGTCCTGGGTGAATTGTAATGCTAAAATGCAGTTGTCTCTGCACTGAATATGAAATCTTTGGTGGTTTTACACTGTATTTATGTAGTAAAACAGTGTAATGGACAGCAAATTAAGAATTGCATTGCTGTCAGTGCTTGATTTGATTTAAAATAATATAAATGCAAAGGTTGCGTGCATTCTGTTGGCACTGGCCGTAGATCACCCACCGCCTATGGTAACGATATGTAATGAATGTCAAGTTTAAATGCAAAACATCTAAATAATATCTGGACATAATTCAGAAGCAAGATGCATGTTAAGCATTCAAGTCATGTATGTTTTATCACAGACAGACAGACAGACAGACAGACAGACAGACAGACAGAGACTAGAAACATAAAGACCAACATTACAGACAGATGCAGGTGGAGAGTGGGACACAGATAGTGACGGAGACAGACGGCCAGACAGAGAAGTGATCTTTACCTGTCCTACTTTGGCATTCTCACAGACAATGATGTCAAAAGGGACGGCCAGCTCGGGGGGGAACTCGTTGACATCCAACACATTGACTGTCACAGCCACTGTGCTGGATAGCAGAGGGTTGCCTGCAAAAGTTCCACATTATCATACAGTAACATCACACTCAGAAAATTACATTGACACATCTTTAGCAGTTAATAATGCCCTGATTAGTCGAGACATGAACAGTCCAGAAATGTCGACTACCAGGGATGTGCAGAGGAGGGGGTTCCAGGGGGTCCCCAGCTAAAAGAGTTAATGGTATACATCAGCTATTGCGACAGAACTTAAATATTATATATGGTCTCTGCCTAAACATATTTTTAGATGGAGGTCCATGGCCAAATAATTATATATAAATTTGATGGTCCAAGTTTGAGAATCATTGCGCTAAAGAAGAGGGGGAGCTGTCCATAGTGCTGAAGAAGAGGGAAAGGGGAGAGAGTGTGAGGGAGCTGTCACTGGTCCTGAATTACAGAGATAACTGTCCTTGGTTCTGAAATAGATGACAAAGGAGAGAGAGAGAGAGAGAGAGAGAGACAGAGAGAGCTGGCCGTGGTTCTGAAGTAGAGAGAGAAAGTGAAAGAGAGAGCGAGAGAGGGGCCCCTACTTGACAAATAAGATATGAATGAACAGTATAATACTTTGTTTGGTTTTTTTATCACGTACGTATCCGTCTCCATTTTAGACGGACAACTCATTGTCTGTGCCACACTTGCTGTTTTCTCATGCCAATAAAGTTCCTTTGAACTGAGTGCACGACAATTTTCGCTACACGTCGTGTCTCACACCACAAGTAGCTAATCTAAGCTCACAACACAATTACACATTCACCTACATACACAGTGCTTGTGGGCTGTATTATCATAAGCATTAAACAAAGTCAACAAGTAATGGTACACACTAGACTTTCCTTTGACCACCCGTATATGCTGTCCCACTTGAAAGAATACACATTTTCTACACAAGATATTTAGAGGGAGCATGATTATTAGGATCAGAACCACAGCACCTGTAAATTACGCCACATTGTGCTGTGTAGACTGTAGACAGTCTACAGTGTAGAGCAGTGGCTCTCAAGCTTTTCAGGCTATGACCCCCAGGCATTCAATTTAGTGTGACTCGGTTCCACAAATAAATATTCTGAAAATAGCAGATCTACAAGCTCACAACTCATAGATCTGCTATTAGAGCATACTGTAGATCTGCTATTAGAGTATACTGTAGATCTGATATTTTCACAACATTTGCTTCTTTCTTGTAATTTGACAATTTGGCCAATGTTTGACCCATTTTTATAGTTTAGTTTCTTGATTACTTTTGATGCAGTAATGGTCTCTCTCTTTTTTTCTTTCTTTCTTTCAATGAATAAGGTCTTAAAAGTCCTTAAATTCTCACTTCATTAAAGGATACTACAGAAGTCATAATCTGTTCATTCCACTAGATGGAGCTATATGCTAACAAAATGACAACAGGAGCTCTATTAGGCTTCTACCTGTAGTTTTCAAGCAATTGGTAGATTGCCTTTTCCAATGTGTTATTGTGTTGGTCTTTTCCAATGTGTTATTGTGTTGTCTTCTAGATAGTCTTTTATTGAGAGTGATGTCATACAACATATAAAAGGCTTAGCTATAGGGTATATAGCCAATCTACAAGCTCACAACATGTTGCATCTGTACGCAATGTGAGCTTGAAGATCTGCTATTAGCTTTTTATGTTGGCATGTTTTGAAACAATGTTGCCTACATGCTCAAAATTACTTTTTACCATAGCCACACCTTGCGTGCACTTGATGCAAATACAAGAGCCACAATCCGATCCACAAAGGACGTTTGCAAACTACTATAAGTATGGTCTGCTCCATTGCTGTCAGTCAAGTATTACGGCAGCACTTGACCCAACACCACCAGATGAAGCCTGACTGATACTTAAATAGTGATACTGTTATATCGAAAATAGCCTAGCCTGGCTTTGGCAGCCATTGGTCCATGTGTATATGGTGACGTAACATACATGCTGCAGCACTTTCAAAACAACAATGGCTGCCCTCGACGCAACAAGTTTAAAAGTTTCCACAGAAACGATAAGAACAGCTGCAGTTGTTTCAGACATATCCGACAAACAGTGAAGAGAGGAGAGTCCGCACACAGGTTTGCTCCAACAAATAGACCTTGTTGTTTCCGACAAACAGACCTTGTTGTTTTTTGGCGTGGTATCTTTCAAACACTAGTACTAGCGCTAGCACTGTGATGTCATCAGCTTTTTGTTACACTGATTGGCTAGTCTGTCAAGGCAACTACTGTACTTACGCCCACTTTTCAAGCTGCCTATAGGACGAAGTCCAGACTGATACCGGGGAGGAAGCGTTAGTGAATCTACGTCATCGGTCTGGCAAAGCCAGGGTAAAAATAGCCACTGTACAAGCTCACAACACGCTGCACGTTGTGAGAATGTAGATTGGCTGTTTTTATTGCACACTACTTACAGTATAAATCAAGCTTCACAAACAGATGCAGGGGTCATCAAGGGCTTCAGCGGCTTGTGCTGTCTGTCTGTCTGTCTGTCTGTCTGTCTGTCTGTCTGTCTGTCTGTCTGTCTGTCTGTCTGTCTGTCTGTCTGTCTGCCTGCCTGCCTGCCTGCCTGCCTGCCTGCCTGCCTGCGATAAAACATGCATGACATGAATGCTTGTAAATGCCCCTATACCATTAACATGCATCTTGCTTCTGAATTATGTCCAAGATTTGCCACAGACATACAATGAGTAGTCAATAATATTCCATAAATACTAATGTATACTTGTCCAGTAGAGAAAATGTGAAGAAAACAGGCTATAGGGAGAGTGGTTTGTACTTTTATTATATTAATACTCAGGGAGATCGTTCCAAGTATAGGCCAGTGCCCAACGGGCACCGCTCTAGTTATTATAATATCTACAAAACACCCAATCATAGGCATGTTCTCTATCCATCACGGTTTGGTACCTGGTTTGAATACCTGTTTGGCAGGTGTCAATGTGAATTTGGGAAACAGTGTCAAATCAGTGTTCTACCTATTCTGAAAAATACTGGCACCAATGTTTACATGTTTTACATTTTTGCCACGGACATGGACAAGTCTGTTTGTCCGTGTGCGGACACATTGATGACATCCCTGAACAGACGTCGTTGACCTTTTCTTTCCTGCACTGAGCAGTGCCACTGTAACATAATAGACGTTAAGCTCCTTGCTCAATGGCACTATTCAGTATTCATTCACTGCCTCACCCAAATTTGTCCTGCTTGCAACCTTCCGGTCAAAAGCATGCTCTTCAGTTTGTGGCACCAAGCCATGAGACTAATGGATAATAAGGGTGGACTGATTCTAACGTTGAACTGAAACGAAGTACAGTATGTCCAACGCTAAAATTTTGCATCCCTCGTTAGTATCTTTCCAACAGTTTGTACCCCCAAGCCATGAGACTAATGAACACCGCTCTCTTGCACATTCAATGAACCTCTTCAACTTCAATGTACAGTTGCATAAGGGTAGTCGTGGAAATGTAACTAAGTCAATTTACTCAAATAATATACTGTGCTGTACTGTATACTGTAATTATTTTAGGTATTTTTTCCTTACTGGAAAATGTACAATTTTCAACGTACCTACGTACATCTACATCAAAATACTGTACTTTTACTCTACTACAATTATTTGAAAACTTTAGGTACTTACCTAACTTTAGGTTATACATACAGTACATTAACCACTTCAGCCTTATATTTACTTTCAATATTTGAAAATAGCTGATCTACAGACTCACAACATGTGAGTTTGTAGATCAGCTAACAGAATACTTCTCAAGTAAATGCTGAATATACTGGACTTTTACTGGTAACTGAGAATTTCGTGGTATTGTCTCTAATGATAGTTTATCACTCCTTCCATCACTACATACGGGTGGACTGATTCTAACGTTGGACTAAAATGATGGCACTGTCTGTTACATTTGACACAGACATTTTGCATCCCTCATTAGTATCTGTCCATTTTGGAATGTGACATAATGTGGATGAATACTTACTAACTTTGGTTGCCACAACAGTTACATTGTGCTGAGCGACTGCTTCTCTGTCCAGATACTCATTAGTGGAGAGGGTTCCCTCGACTGTGTCAACGTCAAAACAGCTGTCAGACTCTCTGCTCCATTCCAGCGAGTACCTGCGTGACACAAAACTAGTCAACAATGTTTGCATGTATATTATTATACTAGTACAAATTATGCCTGACGAAGACCCGCACGGCCCGCGGTCGAAACATTGTAACCTAAATAAAGTGCTTCTGGGAGCTACAAACCAATGTGCAAACTGCATTCCTTCTTCATTGTATGTATTTTTGTTCAGCACCTGTAAAATATTTTTTGAGATGTGCATGCTTCCCGCTTGGTCTCTGATTCTACAAATGCCTTCTGAATCCGTATAGTTCTCAAACCTTTTCATCATCTCTTCAAAGAAAAGATTCTTCAAAAATGTGACATGCCCTTTTTGAGAACCACGGTTCTAACAGTTTTCTGAAAAACTAGTTACTATACGGTAGCTAAAATAACACCCATGCTTTCCTGGTTTTAATGGGTTAAAACATCATGCTCTGAATCCAGTGATCTTTTTCAGCCGACGGTACCACAGTTGAAGCTCCTAAAATTATTTAAAAAATCATCTGAAACAGGCCCAACTTCTTTATGGCTCATGTCCAGTGAACTATTATGCTAATCTATTTGCTATGATAATTTTTGTCTTTGCTTTTAAACTACTCAGTAAAATAGGACATGAAATAAAAATGGTAAGAAGTTAACTTGTGAAGTGAACTTAAAATAGAATATTACTCAAAATGACTTGAGTTCTCTATCTCCAGTGAATGAAACTGGTTAATTTCCACTAGTGCACAAACAAAAGGGATAAAAGCGTTTCCTACTGTAGGTTAAATATTGAACGGTGAAATCAAAGGGGGCACAGCAAGGGCTTTTAAATCATGGCAGTTTACCGACGCAGCCATCTGGAGCTGCACATCAAATATTAAGCACAAAAAAGCATGTTTTCTCTTGTTTATATATATACAACGGATGTCCTGAACTGTAGTCTGCACATGTACAGATAAAAGTAGTAGATAGTAGAAAGTATAGATAAAATATTCAGCAGTTCTTTCATAATCTTTGATAACAGACACTGTTACATGAAGCCACAAACACGTTTCATTCGCACCATGTCCCTTTATGATGGACATACTGTAGTACTGTAGGTGCCATCCATTAGTAGAACCTTTTCAGCCTCACATGCTGACACTGGTGTAGCCTTCTATATAATTATAACAGCGTGACTCCTTCCTTCATTGTTTATTTTTGGAACACATACGTTCTTATTTGACGCACAATGTAGGAAAAGTCTATGGGAATTCAGAATGGGGGAAAAACACAAACCAGGAAGGATGTATAAATGACGTCAGACCATGGATGGAGTTTAGATGGTATGAGTAAGAGAGGTGGGGTTCTCTGTTGGAAAGTAACTAAAATAACGTATTACTTAAAGTAATATTACCAGTAAGACGCCCTGAGGGCTATAGTCTGCTGGGCGAGCACTGGCGCTTTGGCATGGGGGGTCAGATCAACATGGAATGAATTCTGTACTGGCGGTGTCTATATGGTGCATGTCTTGAGTGTACAGGGTTTGATGAGGTCTGGCCATATAAGGAGCGTGTCTTGAGTCTACAGGGTTTGATGAGATCAGATCAACATATGGAATGGCAGAACAGGTCAGCTCCATATATGGATATCTAAGGGTGGCAGCAGGGGCAGTGTACAGGGTTTGATGAGGGCCAATTTACGGCTGGTCCTTAATTTTCGTTCTTGTTGAGAATTCTAGTTTCCCCGACTGTTGGGTGGGGCTGCACTAATAACTTTGGGGCGGGCCCGTCTAGAGTTTGAATGGTCAGGTATTAGTCAAAAGGGAGACATCGAAGCGTAAGGACGGATGGGGAATAATCAACATATGGAATGTCAGAACAGGTCAGCTCCATATATGGAGATCTAAGGGTTTGAGGTCAGATGTAGAGTTGTTGCCCAATATTGATGACCAACCAACTGACTGACTGATGGGAAATGCACGATTTCATAGAAAATGAATAGGCTATGACTAATAGTTACTTTACATTTTGAGTAATAATATTACTAATATATTATTATTTTGTTGTTTAAAATGGTAGACTGGGTCGGGATGGAGTTTCTCTGCAGGCTGCTGATCCGTCTGGATCTAGACTCTAGAGCACATACGAAGTGATGCGCACTTGAGACTTTAAATGCAATTACTGGGGGCGAGGAACAAAGTAAAGAAAATAAGTAACTAGTTACTGTTGGCAGGGAGTAAAATGTGAAGTAATAATAATAATACTTTTTTTTAAAAGAAACTAGTAACTACTAATATAGTAATATTACCGTTTTTGAGTAACTTTTCCAACACTGTCTATATAATGGTTTGAGTCATGGAGGTGGGGTTCTATAAATAGACTCACATGATAGTACAAGCTTTTACCTGACGGCACTGCTGCTTAGGTCCAGGTCCTGCGCGGTGACAGAACCTACGATGGTCCCTGGCGGGGTGTCCTCGTACACGTCCACGGTGTAGGAGCTTTTGGTGAAGACCGGGGGCTCGTCCACATCCAGCACGTTGACCTTGACCGTGGCCGTGTCCTTGAAGGGGCCCAGGTGGAGAAAGCGGGGGTCCAGATGAGCATTGGATGCATCCACCTTGAAGGTGTAGGTCTTCTTGCTCTCATAGTCCAATGCCTAGACAGACAGACAGATACAGGCAGACACAGACAGACTAGATAAGATAGGAGACAGACATACAGACAGAATAGAAAGATAGAATGGAGAGAGAGGGGACGGTAGTGGCTCAGGGGTAGAGTGGCTGGATGGCAACCGCAAGGTTCCCAGTTCGATCCCGGGCTCCCCCAGCGTTAGTGTCAAAGTGTCCTTGAGCAAGACACTGGACCCCTGATTGCTCCTGACGTGCTGGTTGGTGCCTTGCATGGTTTCCGCTGCCATCTGTGTATGAATGGGTGAAACCGGTGAATGTAATGCACAATCTATGTAAATCGCCTTGGATAAAGGCGCTATATAAAAAATGCACCATTTACCATTTATAGAGTAGATAGAATATTCTAATGTAAAATCTAAGGAATACCCAACTTCAAAGAACGGAATACAGTATGTGATCATTGATGAGGCACAGCATAGTAATGCGTTTCAGCTTAGAGGGTTGGCTCCTATTCTTGACTGGTGTCTACTCTAGGCCTACCTAATTGGGTATGCACAGCAGATACAGTAGTAGATGAACAAGACAGGCACTTTGATATGCTAATGTAGCCGCCAACTGCACCAAGACACATTCATACATCAAGCTCAACACTTTGTCTCTTTTGCAGCGGAAGCCTATTCATTATTCCCATCGTCGAGAGTGACTGCTGCAGTGCTGCACTGTACCATTACTGTACTTGAACGGGGATACTTCCAGGCTGGACAGAACAGAATTTTGGGGAGATTTTGTCAACAATTTGGAGAGCCACGTCTGACGGCCTGCATGCAGGCTCATCTTGTTGCAGGAATTAATGTTGGAGGCGCTTTGAAAGTTGAAAGGAGACAAGCCTCTCACATGCATGCACACACACACATCCCTAATGGAGCCGTGGACACAATGAATACAGATGAGCAGTGGGGTTCCGAGAGGAAGCATCCCTGGTGTAAAATGACTGCAGGCCACACAAGTTTTGAGGTCAATTAAGATCCTGTGCTAAGTCGCACCAAAACGCACGCACGCACGCACAACCGAATACTATATAACCAAACTACACCTGCACTACCTCATTACACATATTCCTTGAAACCTTGTTCAACTGTCAGATCCATAGAGCTTGGTGCCCTATAGTGTCTCCTCATCCCTGATGGCAATCAACTGCAAGTATGTTCATAATGAAAGGCAGATGACTGTCATCTGTGCATGCATGATTTAAAAGTGTGCGTGTGTGTGTGTGCGTGCGTGCACATTGTGTGTGTGTGTGTGTGTGTGTGTGTGTGTGTGTATGTGTGTCTCCCAATGATATGGACACACACACACACACACACACACACACACACACACACACACACACACACGCGTGTGCACGCATGCACGCACGCAAGCACATATTCTAATATGCAGGTTATACACGCATGAATGTGTTTCAGTGTGCACTGTGCACTGTTTGAGTGTGACTTGACACTGTGGAGCAGTGAGCATGTCTGTGACTGTCATGTTTGAAACGGTGACATCCCTATTCCTGTCACGACACCCTTCTCTGGCACCTCACTTGATTATTTTCTAAGATTAGCTCAAATTATCCTATAGTGTGATTAACTACTTTCACCATGTCATCCCTATTTTGGGCATGTCATTATAGTTGACAGTGTATTCAGAACTGTTCTAGAATAGCAGGTTTACAAGCTAAAAATGCATCAACTTGGCCATCGTTTAAAAATGTGGAACTTGCTTCTAGGGCGGGCACTCCTCTGGATAGTTTAGCTAGCTGTGAGGAAATGTGTCAGTAATTGTCTCTGTGTTTGTATTCTTATTTACAGTACTTGCTCAAAACAATATAATGTGATTTCCTTTTCTTGGTGTTTTTACAAATATGTTTCATTTGATCTTTTCATGTGGTTTCATACAGGTTGGTTTGTAGTGTATATTGTTTGTGCCTCTTGTTAATGAGCCTATGATGGCATTTCCTACATTTTTTTTTTGCTTTTTATGGTTTTATGGTATTGTAGATGATTCTGTTATCTATGCACCATATTTGTTGGCTGTCACCAGAGTGTAAAATGATAGATTAATTAATTACAGTATGTTATGCTAACAGATGTACAGAAAAGAGAAGAAAAGGAAATAATATTATGTGTGTGTGCGTGCGTGCGTGCAGTACATACATAAATAGATTAATGCATAAATAAGCAATATGGATAAACAGCATGCATACTGTATTTACTGTAATTATAGACTTCTCTCTTTCAGACAAGTCCCCATTAATTAGGTTCCAGTTATTTCCTTCCCATTCGCTACAGTATGTTTAGCACAGCACAGTCTCTTGTCATGTAGGCTTATTGATATACTTTAGCTTACATCTCTATTCATAGCACCATTGCTAAAGTCTTAATCAATACCATTTTTTCAGAAACTGGAGGAGTCCAATATGTGTGTGGAAGAGCCGGGGGCAGTCTGTGTTTCTACAACCACAGTGAAACGACAAACTATGAACTATTTTGTATGCGTCTTTCTCCAATTAAGGATAGGTTAGAACAAAATAAGCTGAGAATAGGTTGAGAAGCTCCGCGCGAGGCTGAAGTGAAAACAAAAGTAAGAAGCACTCAAGTGGGAGCCTGGGAGGTTAACGCAAGAAAACAGTTTTGGCACAGCCTGGTGCAGACAACACTGTCACATATCCAAGACAAACATGCAGACTAAACTACACAGGATATTTTTGATGATTGATGATTTGTGTTAATTTACCCAGAAGAGTGTTAAACTAACACTGAATATCTTACCCAAAAGAGTGTTAAACTAACATTGAATATTTTATGACACAGTCACATAACACTCCACGGTGGTTTGTTTATTTTTGGTACACAGTTCTTAAGACGCTATCTAAGATTTGATTTGCTAATGAGAATTCCAATACAAAAAGTAACGCCAAAGTCCTGACATCTCTACCACTCGGTAGTGGGAACGACATCAGGACTTTGGTCCATCTGAGGCCAAAGAAAAAAAATATATTATTACAGTACGTCACTAGCAGCGAAGAAGCAGCTGGCAGTAACAACATGTTATGATGTAGGCTCAGGAAATACGATTTGTAATGATTCACAACCCTGAAAGCACGCCTGTTGTTTCACATGGTCAGACTGTTTCATTTCAACCCTAAACCAAGTGTTATTGTTCTATTAAATTCCATGCAGCGGAACGTACTGTATGGATTGGACGGACCTGGCATAATCTATTTCAGTGGTTCTCAACCTTTTCTGGACCAGGTCCCATGCACTTGAAAATATTGAAAGCCATTGGCTGCAGTATTATGTGGTCAGATGGGTGGGCCGCATGCATTTTCAGAGCATGTTTATTATTATTTTTTTATTATTGTTGTGCCAAATATTTGGGGGCCCACTGATCTAGTTAATGTTTTGTGGCATTTAATGCCCCAGGCAGACAGAATGTGGTGAACTGTACAGATTGACAGATCACTCGACTATAATCTCATTGTGGCCTGCTCATTCCCCTGAACCCATTACAGGGAATAAATCCTCTTGCAACGCAGGAGGTCATTAGTTCATTACCATCAGTGAGCACAGCAGTCAGTCTGGAGATGAAAGAAAGGATGAAGAATGTAGTCTAATTTTAAACACACACAACATGAGTATGTTTTTTTTCATATCTCACACTTTGTATAACTTCCAGTGCATGCATATTGTCTCTGTCTCCATATCATGGTAACTCAGAATCTAAGGTGCTTACAATTTACAATGTAGGCATTTAGCAGATGCTCTTAATTACTTATAGTAAGCAAGAACAACACATGGCAATACATCAAATACATAGAAATAGTCATCAAGAATCATAAGCAAGGTAAGAACCTAACATCTGTCTAACAGTAGAATATCTGTACAGTGAAGCTACAGTATGAGCATACAACTATAGAGTAGGGTTTAATATTTTCCCGAATTTGGCTCATTTTAAATCCCGGGAATTTGCCAACCTTTTCCCGGGAATTCCCGCTGAAGAAAATAAAATAAGTGCCCCCTAAAATGAATTTATATAGCTACATACAATAAATTGATTTAGGCTCCGCCGCTCTTTGCGTTTATCTTAATCAAAGACAATTGCGCACTGCATCGACATTCCCGGCTGTTCACAGTCACCATGCACAGCCAGTTTCAGGAGGAAAGGCACAATGTACTCCTCACGTTGGCTGAACAAAGTTCCAACCTTCTCATGGTTCCATTATATTTCCAGGGCAGGAGTCTGATTAAGTATATCTCCATTTAGTTTTAACACCAACAGAGTTATATCCCAGTAGTGTCTCCGTTCGGTTCAGGTTCATTCATCAGGTTCATTCAAGCTCTGTTCCAAAACAGAGCTTCAGCTCTATCGTCGTGACAACTTTAATGACAACTTTAAATAGGCTATTAAATATCTAATACTGTAAGTTTACGGTTTACAATCAGACTCTCAAACCCATGGCTTGTTTCAATGCGTAACGTGTGTCGGGTCGGTTACACAAACAATGAGTATAGGCTACAACTAAACATGTTTGTAACCAAATAAGCCTGTAGCCAGGTACTGTAACATTACGTGGACACGGTAGGCAACATATTATGGAACTTGATGTTAATGCAGTGAACATTAATTACGTAGTAATAACGAGGCCGCAGCAGCCGCAGCGGCAGCGCACATGATCCATGATGAAACCCCATGTTTCAAAAACCTTCCCACACAACATATTGAACAAATGCAAAGTTAAATGAAGTTGGATAGCTAATGCAGAGCCAAACATGTGTGTTTACTTCCGCAGTTTTAATATTTAAATGTTATGATGAAAGGCATCATTTTGTGCACCTCGCCACTGTGGAATGAAATCAGTTGAGCTCCACGCAGCTGAGGTTAATTTGCGCAATTGTGCTGCGGGTGTGTGTGTGTGTGTGTGTGTGTGTGTGTGTGTGTGTGTGTGTGTGTGTGCGTGCGTGCGTGTGTGTGAGAGATTGATCAACAAGCTGATGGTATTGCAGACCAACCTCCGGGACGACGGGTCCCGAAGCCATTTCCAGGGCGGGAAATGACGTGCTCTGTACCTGGGAAGCATACTATAGAGTGCTATGTCATGTCTACAATAATCTATCTAAATTACATAAGTTTACCCTTTGCATATGCCTGTAAGGTTGTTGAGGCTAGTGCAAGTGCTACAGCAAGTGCTACGGGCTAAGATGGAGTCTGAAGAGGTCTGTTTTCAGACTACGGCGGAAGATTTGGATGATTATGCCGTTCTGATTGCAATGGAAAGTTCATTCCCTAGTTCATTCCATGGTTTTGGAGCCAGAAGGGAGAAGAATCAAGAGTCTGGGACGTGTGGACTGGAGCCAGAAGGGAGAAGAGTCTGAGACGTGTGGACTGGAGCCAGAAGGGAGAAGAGGCTGGGACGTGTGGACTGGAGCCAGAAGGGAGAAGAGTCTGGGACGTGTGGACTGGAGCCAGAAGGGAGAAGAGTCTAGGACGTGTGGACTGGAGCCAGAAGGGAGAAGAGTATGGGACGTGTGGACTGGAGCCAGAAGGGAGAAGAGTCTGGGACGTGTGGAGTGTTGAAAGAGATGCAAAAGAGAGATGGGACTGAAGTCTCTCCGTGGATCATATTGAGAATTCTTTGAACCAACAGCCAGACTTCGTGCTAAGGTCAGTTGCGGACAGAGATGTGTTTAAAATACAGAGAGGTGAAAGGAGGCAATTGGTGTTTGACAGAAAAAGAGGAAGAGGGATTTAAATTGACTGCTCACACCATGGCATGGTGCGATGAATGGACCCAATGTTTTATACATTTGTGTCAATAAAGTAACTAACTATGAAAGTAATTTAAACAGTGCTGAGAGAGGGGGTTACCAGATGACACAAAGAACAAATGCAGCCAGTGAGTGAGACAGACTATGAAGACAAAAGGGAAACTGGAGTGCTTGAGGAATACCAATACCTTAGGTGCTCTTAGAGAGGAGTACAGTAGTTGAAAGAAAAAAAGCAATACAACCTAACTTTCTTGAGGGTTTAGAATTCTAAGGGCCATAGACAATCTACATGGCACAGGGTGCAAATTTGTTGAGTGTGTTCAGCTCCAATTTAGTGAATTATACAGCGTTAAACATGGGGAGCAAGGCGCATAGCGCAAAGGAGATGTAAGTTAATGGCACCCTGAATGAGGGTCATTGGATGTGTTTTGGGTATAATATAACATAAATGTAGTCTCCCATTCCCTTTAAGATTAGTTGCACCGTCACATTGTTATTTAAGCTGCCGCCCTAGACCAGCTAGACCAGGGCTGGTCACACAGATGAGACAAGTACATTTGGTATTAATACAATGGGAGCACTTGGTTGTGAAAATGACAACTGTGTTTTTTGAAATAACACCTGAGTTGCACTTTGCACTGATTTGCGTTCACAAAAGCTACAATCGTGGCCAGCTACACTGATAGCAAAAACAAATAATTGATTGATGCTTCACAGCATCATTGGAGCACTGGAAAAAAGTGAGTTAAACTATGTTGTAGCTTTGTTGCTCTTCATGCAGTGTCAGGTGTCAGTTTCATGTCGTTTCATGTCCTCCATTGAACATAAATTGTAAGCGGTTGCTTTGTTGTTCTGCCCTTCCCCCGACCTTTAATATCTTGATATATCTGTATCACACAATGTATTAATTTTGTCTTGTTTGAATTCTCAACCACTTTTGAGCTAATCTTTCAAGACTAATCTTTTTTGGGTTGCCTTTGAGCTACTGTAATATATGGCAAACAGAGTACAGAACAGAAGAAGTACATTAGTGGATATCTCAGACTTATCTCAGAATCGTTGTCCCTCAGGAAGGCTGAAGGAGGATTCAAAGGAAAAGTGTTTTTTTCCACAGACCTGGATATAATGAAGGTTGATAGACTGTGGGGCAGGAGGCCAGTCGGTTCCCAGTGTATTTAGAATGGTGTGGTTCTATTTGTCTTTTCATTTGAAGAGAAAACTACAACACGTTGCAGTGTTATTTCGAGGAATATACTGCACATGCAGTGGTGTAGCAAATAAGAGTATTTTTTTTTTTTAAGTATTCTGCATGCACTTATACTGTACCCCATCTTCCACTTAGTGTATAATGAGACAAACTATATGAAGGCTGTCTCCCTGTAGATTCATGGGAATGTACATCCATGTGGCTGAGGGCCCGGATAATGTGTTCTGCATTGCAGGAATTTACGGTCATCCGTCGAGCTAAGATCTGGAGTAAACGCGACGGACGCCCGCATGGAACGCACATTTTGAGCAGTAATTCTGTATAGACAAATGCTATAATAACAATGGTGTCCCAAAAATGACTAAATAAAATGCATTTAACACAGTATGATTTAAAGGGGAAACAGAAATTCAGTTTTTGCTAGCCAGGGATAAAATAAAAGATGGATTATATGAATAGCATTCTTCCCTTAAGCCTATTTAATGGGTACACTGTCACAGGTGAAAAGGGGGGAGAGAGTCGGGAAGAAGAGAAGATCTCCTTTATGTTGAAATAGAGAGGAGAGAAAAGCGTGCATGCTTATTACGCCTTTAAAAGGAACTATTTTGATGTGGGATTACGGATGAGAGAAACCTCGAGCCTTTCATCCACGGCTTGATCCCAGAGTAATTTTTCAAGGTGCGCATACATGTAATTTCTATATATATGAAAAATAGCTGGATAAATTTCATCCGCTCATGCTTTCCATCGATAAATTATAAGTGTCAGGAATTCCAGTACACATTGGAGAGGCCTCGGTTCCCTGCTCTGTAAGCATCTTTAGTGATTTGTCACTGGCCAAAGCATTTCTCTTTCTACAGTGCTAGTGTGCTATGAATAATATAGTGCAGGCTATTTTTCACTTATGTATGTCCTACATTTCCCATGTCCTTTGTCTGTGTTCAACCTTATGATAATGAAGGAAAAAAGATCTTGCAGGAGAAAGTGCTGATGCGAAGAGTTTGTGTCTGAAAATAAACTATTATCTGTTAATTTCTTTAATGAGGCCTGGAATTGTCTGTCAACAGTTCGTTAGTTAGCTAGCTAGTTAGTTAGGTTATTTCAGTCCATTAACACTCGCAGTCATGCAGAATCGAGTGTTAAGTAAGGCCACCTACAGCAGAAGCTGAATTCAGGTCAATTTCTTTCCTGTGATGTTATTGGCTACTGTCCCCAGACGCTCCCCGCCGGCGGGGTAGAGCCATTGTCTTTTAATTTGAACAATTGGCTGTCTGGAGGTGTGAAGTCCACTCCCATGGGGGGGTGGCAGGGGTCATTATGACCCAAAACTAATAGACAGAGATGGTATAAGTATGCCTAAAATCATATTTAGAAAGTGTTTCAGAGATGATTTGAATCGAATATTTAGGAAAAGTCATGGAAGGGGAACCATCTGCCGCCCCTTCCCCCGTCAGCGCCACGGCTATTACCGGCAGTCTACCGGCGGTTGCTGCGTGAAGCAGCGGCCAGCAGATGGAGTGGCAGTGGAGTGACATAATCCCCCGGCACATGCCGGTCCTCCCCCCGGCCTCATGCCGTAGAGATGTCTGTCTGTCTGTGTGGCTGTCTGTCATACCCCTCTTCGGTAGCACTGCGCAAGACTGCTGCTCGCTTATGGATCCATCTCCAAACGCACCGCCGCTCGGCGCGCCTCCATGTCCCTCGCGCAACATTACCCTGTGCTCTGGCCTCAATGTATGTTGCTTACAAGCACCACACATGTGCTTGCATGCACTAGGCTATCTTCATTTACTTGAAGATACATACAAGATACTACATTTTCGGCAAAATAACCTCCTAGCATCGCGCCTCCCTCTGATTGGCTACCGCAGATCACGTGACACGTGTGCAAGCCCCCAGGGAGGCTCTCCAATGTTGAAGCACTCATGCAGCTGGGGTTTAACATTGAGCGCTTGTTTGTCAAATGCGGAAGTAGAGGGTTTTTCCGGGTGCTTCAAAACGCCACTGAGAAACTTCTATTGAAATGAATAGCCGGTTCGGCCAGTAAAGTAACACAAGTATGAATAATATAAGTGAGCATAGAGCGTTTGGGGTGAATTGCTCAGGAACATTTTGACACATAGACCGGGGGTTTCCTCTGTGACCATAAATATACGAAATATCGAAACAGCCAGAACCTGTAAAACAGTGTACCTACAGTATCCCTTACTTGTATTGTAAATAAGTTAAGAGACTACGGCTGTGCCGTCTGTAAATAAGCTAAGAGAGAACCTACGATTGTGCTAAATATCTGAAACCCTTCACTTGTACTTTTGTGTTAAAAGCACTCAACTTTTGTCTTTCCTGCCTTGATCAAGTCCCCCACCCTTCCCTCTCTCTTCTTCCCTTTCTTTCTTTTCTTGGAAAAATAACATGATGGAAACTATACTGTATGCACAAATACAAATTGGCCTGGTGTAACAATCTAAATGTAGAAATAAGTGTTGAACATTGGGAGAGGGCTTGCTACAAAGCCCAAACGCAGACAATCAATAACAGATACAAGTGATACAAATGGCTGATGCGAACGTATATTACTCCTTCTCTACTTAATCATTTTGATCCTAATATCCTACTATAAATGCGCCACGTCTCTGTGTGTCTGCATGCGTGCGTGCGTGTACGGTTGTAATGCACGTCGTAACTCGAGAACCGTTTGCCCCACCTACTTCAAATTCGACACACGCGTTTCACACCGCCGCAGGGAGTGCAGTGCCCGGTATCGAGTCGGTCGGACCCACGGTTCTCCAGAACCAAAAGGCTCTGCTCAGGCTCTGCCAGTGGGCCTAATTAGCCTAAGCCCCTCACATGTGCAATTCCCAGCCTCTGCCTCAGCCAATTGATTGCCATGGCAACCCCACACCTGCAAATTGATTCCTTAACCAGTAAACTTTTCACAGTCAGTTTGCACTCTTCAGGCACAGGCAGACAGACAGATACAGAGATCTCCATATACAGTATGGGCACAAAAGGGACACAGACAGATAGTTAAAATGGGTTGACAACGGGTATTATTAGGTTCCCAAGTTGCATCGTTCTCAAGTAGACCGGTGGACGATGGGCACGAACAGGTCTAGTGTACAGGTGTGTAAAGTGCAACGTGGAGATAGGTACATTATTTCACTGTTCATGGAAATGCCCAGAGATCATGAAGTTTTGGAAAGTAGTTTGATAAATTATGCCAGATAATCTCAGAGGACATTCCTATTTGTCCACAACTGTGTATCTTGGGTACATTTCCTAATAACTCAAAGTTAACAGTAAAAAGAAAAGAGAGATTTATTTCTCTCTTCTCCAGCCAGGCTAAACATACAATTGCACTCTTTTGGAAAAAACCCAGACAAACCAGGCATCAAGCAATGGTACAAAGAACTGTCAAATTGTGTTGCACTAGAGAAATTTACTTTAGCGGTTCATGCATTTTATGAAAAGCAATCCTTTAGGACCTGTATTAGATCATTCTGTTACACAGTAATGTGGGGAGAAAAATAGTGACCATATCTGTTTTGTTTGTTTTTCTTTTTGGTTGTTAAAGCCTGTGAGTAACAGCCTTGATATCAAGTTGAAGACAAAATCACAATAGATTTGTAAACGTAAATCGAGCTCCATATCAAAACTGGATCAGAAGTATACTTTACAGTACTATGAGGCGGTGAGTCCCTGGCCTGCAGCTCATTATTTCGACCCATTGCTCATTCAAAATGTTGAGACGGCCTGTCACACTTTTGACGAGCTCAACTGTTATGGATTTACATTTCATAACACAGCACACGCACTTACCGTGACCAGTGACTGCTCAAGGAAATTGGCGTAGGTTTTGTCAGCACTGCGGCACGCATTTGATATTGTTTGTATTGATACAGCAGCCACGCCATATGGTGTCCGGGACAGTGTTCCCCTAGAGAAGATTTGATCCAAAGCAGTGCAATAACAGCAATATCAAACGGTGAGTCATTAATGAGTTTGGCGTGCAATGATGGATGGGCGTTTACATTAACACCGACAAAATCAATCAATCTAATGAAGGTGTTTATATTCAAATTTAAAGAAAAGAAAAAAGAAAGTAGGGGAAAAAGAGAAAAGAAAAGAGAAAAAAATACATTAATTGGAGACTAGCCAGTTAAATCTTCGGTGTGGTTCATGTATCCATTTGATAACTCAGAGAGTAGGCCACACTGAGGACTTTACTGTGCCAGGTACATTTGGTAACTCAGAGAGTAGGCCACACTGAGGACTTTACTGTGCCAGGTACATTTGGTAACTCAGAGAGTAGGCCACACTGAGGACTTTACTGTGCCAAGTACATTTGATAACTCAGAGAGTAGGCCACACTGAGGACTTTACTGTGCCAGGTACATTTGATAACTCAGAGAGTAGGCTACACTGAGGACTTTACTGTGTGAGGTACATTTGGTAACTCAGAGAGTAGGCCACACTGAGGACTTTACTGTGCCAAGTACATTTGATAACTCAGAGAGTAGGCCACACTGAGGACTTTACTGTGCCAGGTACATTTGATAACTCAGAGAGTAGGCTACACTGAGGACTTTACTGTGTGAGGTACATTTGGTAACTCAGAGTAGGCTACACTGAGGACTTTACTGTGCCAGGTACATTTGGTAACTCAGAGAGTAGGCTACACTGAGGACTTTACTGTGCCAGGCACATTTGGTAACTCAGAGAGTAGGCTACACTGAGGACTTTACTGTGTGAGGTACATTTGATAACTCAGAGAGTAGGCTACACTGAGGACTTTACTGTGCCAGGTACATTTGATAACTCAGAGAGTAGGCCACACTGAGGACTTTACTGTGTGAGGTACATTTGGTAACTCAGAGAGTAGGCCACACTGAGGACTTTACTGTGCCAGGTACATTTGGTAACTCAGAGAGTAGGCTACACTGAGGACTTTACTGTGCCAGGTACATTTGGTAACTCAGAGAGTAGGCTACACTGAGGACTTTACTGTGTGAGGTACATTTGATAACTCAGAGAGTAGGCCACACTGAGGACTTTACTGTGCCAGGTACATTTGATAACTCAGAGAGTAGGCCACACTGAGGACTTTACTGTGTGAGGTACATTTGGTAACTCAGAGAGTAGGGCACACTGAGGACTTTACTGTGTGAGGTACATTTGGTAACTCAGAGAGTAGGCCACACTGAGGACTTTACTGTGTGAGGTACATTTGATAACTCAGAGAGTAGGCCACACTGAGGACTTTACTGTGCGAGGTACAGTACATTTGGCGTAGCAAACGCTCTGCTCGTGAGGTGTAATCAATAACGGTGCATCTGCCCTGCTGCCCTGTGTGATGGGGACGGTAATGCGCCGCTCCGCCGGCAGATGTGCCAAGCAGTAAGTGATCCCAATCAACACGCACGCACACACACACTGCAGCGGTAAGTGAGACCAATCATCCACCACTCCTTGCGATTGAACCTCTGGCACCAATTTGAGGAGATGATTCTCAAAATGACTACACACCTGTTTGTTCGCGCAGCCGCGCGCGCACACACACACACACACACACACACACACACACACACACACACACACACACACACACACACACACACACACACACACACACACACACACAGTGTGTGCTGTACACATTCACATGCATGAATGCACACTATAAACTGACATGCACATTTGTACACACACAAACACTCGCACACATGGTTGCACACATGAAGCCACAACCTGTCTTACTCACACACGCGTGCATGCATGCACAACATCCACAACGTCCACACACACACACACACAATCCTTTTGCTTTGTCAGCTGTTTGGCAGGAATCCCAGGTGCTCTATACTTTACACTATATTACACCTTGCTGATGGAAGATCTGTGCTATTTAATGGTTGAGGGGGTGGAGAGAGAGAGAGAGAGAGAGGAGGGGGGGGGGGGGGGGGGGCAGGGAGATGGAAATAGAAAGAAGTGGAAAGACCAGGAGGAGGGATTCAGGGTTGAGACATTTTTGAAAAGAAAAGAAAAGGAGGTCATGTTTCACTTCTTCCTAAATTCCAAACGGCAAACAACCTCACACCTCCTCCCTGGTGTCCATTTACACAGAGAGACCCACTCCTGGCTCGTTCCAAAGCTTTTAACGGGAGTAGATCTCGGACAACGGCACTTCTGAGAATAGAGAGCGAGTTAGTAGGGAGAGGGCTCCAGAAACGTAAATGCTGTAAAAGGCTTAGTCTGTTGCAATATATCACCTCATCTTTCATGCAGCGCACGCACACGCACGCACGCACGCACGTGATATGCGAGGTTCACGGAGGCTGTCAATGCTATCTCTCTTCTTGTTATCAGTGGACAAAGCAGCTATACGTTCCTGCCAGAAAACTTTTTAGGCTACGTTTCTTTTAGACAGAAAGATGGATGTCTGTTGGCAACATGTCAAGTTATAGATTAGACATTCAGCTTGAATTCAGTATTCATTTCGTGGAGATTAGATTATATAAGGCAGTATATGGTACTCAATTATTATTATTAATGATACGTAGCCTGCAGAGTTAGTTCAGTCAGACATACTCGAGGGGGTTCATGCCGTGCTCAAAGGCACATACTATACTCAATTATGATGGTGTTTAATCGCGCAGAGCAGGGAGAAAATGCAGCAGAGCCGAACGCCAAGTCAAATATCACATGCATACTTGTATTCTCATTCTATAATAAACATTGGTTAAATCTATTTGTGAGTTGTCTTACTGAATTATTATTATTGTAAATGTATTAAAGAAATTGCTGCGATTACAGCATGTTGGCCATTCAACATATGGCGGCCGTTGGATTGTATCAATTATTCTGTAAATAGTGGATTGATCCGAGCCATTCAGGAAGGATGCATTTTTTGAGTGGTGCAACCACTCCAAGGAACAGCAATGTCCGTGTCCGCCTATGCGCCTATGTGGCCATGAGCACCAGTATATGACTATAGGGTACCAGTAGGGGCGCTGTTGTGCCAGAGAGAGAGAGAGAGATAGTATTAGTGCTGCACTGTTGCCTGCTAATGAGAGAGAGAGAGAGAGAGAGGGGGGGGGGGGGGGGGGTAGGGGAGTTGCACCACTCAGTTCACACGGGTGTGATTTTTGTTATACATACGACGATGAGACAGTCTCCAGGTGTGACATAAACAACCTAACCTGACACAATGAGTCAGGACAACAACCTGTCTCTCAACATCAACAAGACCAAGGAGGTGTTTGTGGACTACAGGATGCCAGAAAGAGCAGAGCAGAGACGATGTCGGAAGGCACAGCAACACCTCTTTCACCTCAGGTGACTGAAGAGGTTCGTCATGGGACCCACCGTCTGTACGTGCCTTGTATTCTTTCATCTCTGTTAGGATCCCCAATAACTTCCACAAAGAGGTTGTTAGTCTTCCTGGAGTCCACACAAAATGAATACAATATAAACAGACAATTATAGTTGAAATTGTGCTATATATAACTAAAACAATAAGTTAAAACAATTGCCAATAAAATACAGTATACAATTCATTCAGTTATTTTTAAGTAAGTCTACTTCTGGTGTGTCTAACATTTATGTGGGAGCATATTCCAAGCTGAAGCAGCTCTAAGAACAGTTCTCATCATACAATTTGTTTGTATGGCATCTGGCACCACCAGATGACCTGTGCTTACATGACAAGGGTTTATGTCCATTTGTATGTACTACACTGCTCTCAAACGCAAACAACTACAGAAGGATAGCCCAGCACATCAGAACTACAGAAGGATAGCCCAGCACATCAGAACTACAGAAGGATAGCCCAGCACATCAGACGATCTGAGCTTTCCTCCATACATGGTGGCTTCAACCACAGACTGTCCCAGATGTCACCACAAGACTATAAGGTGCAGTAGGTTAAGCAGCAGCTACTCCCCCAGGCAGTCAAGCTGTTCAACGACGTGCCGTGAGCCGTCAGCGTGAAAAGCAAATCCCCCACCAGGGAATCAGGTTATGAATGAGTGACACAACAGGCCTGGATACACGTCTGCCTACAACTAGCCTATTAGCCTATACACACACGTGCATGCACGCTCACATGCACACCCACAGGCACACATAGAGTACACAATCGCACATACTTAACTGTAGCACTCCTAAAACACCTTCTATTAATTGTGTTTCTGTCATGTTCGTATATATATATATATATATATATATATATATATATATATATATATATATATATATATATATATATATATGTACCCCGCCGCTAGGGGACGTTATTTTCTAGGACGGACCCCAACGTATACAGTACTCCGTGAATATAATGGTTGAGATCCACGGCAGCGTTTAACATTGATTCGGTTGAACGCCTCCATCACCACCAGCTATGGGACGTTAAATCTGATCTCCGTTTACATCGGTTAAGATGTAGGCTAGTCTCACGCGTATATTCCGTTTGTGTCCGAGCATAGGCAGAGACACGCCCCGCCTGGCCCGCCTGCCTCTGATTGGCCGCCAAAAGAAACACGCTGATTGGCCCCGGTGGCTCAGGGGTAGAGTGCCTGGATGGTAACCGTAAGGTTGCCAGTTCGAACCTGGGCTCCCCCAGAGTTACTGTCGAAGTGTCCTTGAGCAAGACACTGAACCCCTAATTGTTCCCGATGTGCTAGTTGGTGCCTTGCATGGTTTCCGCTGCCATCGGTGTATGAATGTGTGTGTGAATGGGTGAATGTAATGCACAATCTCTGTAAAGCGCCTTGGATAAAGGCGCTTTATAAATGCACCATTGCACCCCTTTCAAGGAACCCTCTTATTGGCTAGGTATGCTGCGCTGCTGTCAGTAGGTCAGAGTAGCCTAGCCATAGCCGTCGCCGAGAGGAGCGTAATAATAACAATAATAATAATAATAATAATAACTGTACACTTTTTTTTTCGTTTTGTTGTCACAGAACGAAAAGTATGCTCATGTCATATGATTGTTGACGTCCTGTGTGTGCATGTTTTTTTGTTGTTTTGTTGTTGTCACAGAACGAAAAGTGTGCTCATGTCATGATATGATTTTATCCTTACGTTTACGTGCTGTGTGTGCATGTGTGTTTATGTAATGTGTGTAGCCGTAGCGTGTGTGTTGCTGCTTTGCTGCTGAAGTTGTGATTGACTGCTGGCTTATTCACCTTGTTTATTCACATGAAAAACAATATAAAGTCAACAGTATGATCAGTATCCATACATATCCATAGGAAAGCAAAAAAAAGGCCTCTTCCCTTCATCTTTAGTATAATATTAGTTTTCTATAATTGGTATAGTTGGAATATGGCATATTTAGCAGATCTCAACAAACGTGAAACATTATTGTAGAGTACAAAGGCTGCTTCCCTTCATCTTTATCCTTTTTAGTATATTAGTTTTCTATAGTTCGAATATGGCGTTGCACAGACCATAAATAAATAAATAAATAAATGAAGACGGACGCGCAATAAACAAACAATTTACATGGAAAACTGCAGACCATTACACACCCACACACACACACACACACACACACTGTAAAACTAGTACTAGTAAGATTGCGGTTCTCTCTAAAAATAGTAACTTTATAGAGTGTAAGCTGCTCAACCAAATGGGCTTTCATGGTCAGATGTCTCGACACCTCTTTTACGTCTAAGGGACCTTTCTGTAGGACCTTTCTTCACCTTCTACTGACCTGTAGGACCTTTCTTCACCTTCTACTGCTGTTGTCTTAAATGATCCATTTGCTAACTTTGAAACAAAAATGCTACTAACCTTACCTAAACTAATTAAACACAGGAATAAACAAAGATAACAAATATAAACAAACAACTTGATACCGAACACCCTACATGGTGAATACTTAAGTGGAATCAATGAATGAATGAATACAACTTTAAGTAGGTAAAGAAAGAACAATTAAGGTATTGGAATATCATACTAAATTAAGGATCAAACACACCATAAATATGAACAAAGTAAAAAAGTAAGCAGAATTGGAATACTCAAGGTTGATCAAAAGCCAAACTAAAGAACTAAGCAAACAAAAGGTTCCACAGGCTGGAGGACATGAGGGATTGAGTCTCTGTTGTTTTACACGGACTGGAGGACATGAGGGATTGAGTCTCTGTTGTTTTACACAGGCTGGAGGACATGAGGGATTGAGTCTCTGTTGTTTTACACAGGCAGGAGGACATGAGGGATTGAGTCTCTGTTGTTTTACACAGGCAGGAGGACATGAGGGATTGAGTCTCTGTTGTTTTACACAGGCAGGAGGACATGAGGGATTGAGTCTCTGTTGTTTTGACTGCTATAGTCCCCACACGGTCAAGGCTTTATAGATTAGAAGCACAGCCAATCATGGCTAGGGTGTGGACATAATCGACGAATGAAGAGTAGGCGACTATACTCCAGAGGCTGGATCTGACCAATGTGCAACAATGCCTCGGTTCAATCAGCCACTTATTACTCAACTTGTTGCTCTTATATTATTACTGCTACACTGTTGGAAAAACAAAAACTAATACTTTTAGTCTTGTGTACTCATACAGTGGAGACATCTCCAGCTGTTGCCAAATTAGAACCAATTCTAAATTCTGCATGATCTGCAGCACGTTTCAAAGGTGTCAACAACAAAGCACGGAGGGACTAACTTTGTATTGAACATACTGCATATCGAAACGGTGTTGCATTATACCACCCGCTCTTGTCAAACTCTCAACTGGCTGTGAAGGCAAACCTGGCGTCACAGCCACGTTTGGCCGTGAAGCAGTCTTTTTATATAGTCGCCGTTTGGCTGGAAACATTATGTCCAAAACTTTTGTCACAAACTCTATTGGCTTAACTAACCATTTTCACATACATACTGTATACATCTATTTTTTAAATAGCAAAAGTAGGCGATCTACTGTATAAGCTCACAACGTGTCTCAAAGCGACGTGTTGTGAGCTAGATCTGCAATTTGTACTACTTTCTGCCCGCCAGCAACAATATGTTAAATGCATTACTGATAGCCTAGTGAGGAGTGCCCATGGCAGGAGAGATATCAAACCAAACACAAAGGAAGTCAATACTAAAGAACCAAAGCTCAATGCAGACTGGCAAAGAATCTGTTCTCCTCACATGTAATGTTGGCCATAGCATCGTGACGCAGCCTGAATCAATAGTTAATTAAATTAACTAATAAATAACTAATGAGAGAGGACAGGAAACAGATGTATACGCTATTTGAAGCTACAATGTGACGCGTCCACAATGGTCTCCTTCAGATATCTCCTCCATACGCATGCATGCACAGACACGCAAAAACAGGCACCCCTTTAAATGTGAGATCCCTTGCTTCAGTAAAAGCAACCGCTTTCACTCACTAAGGGAAGTCCAAGTGCTCCGGTGCACAACAAAAAAATATGAAAATATAGTTACTTGAGTAATTCATACACAAATAAGGTACTGGAGCACCTGAGGCAGATTCTTCTAAATTACGTTTTCAAGTAAGCTCCAGATATTTGAACAAAAATAAAATGACACAGACGTTTTCGTTGTTTTAATGGGTCACCGCTGTAATGAAATAAATGTCCAGACCTTATGAGTGCTGCAGTACTTTTATCTGGGTAGTCTTTTTTAAAGTGACCGGGTAACTCTTTTTTAAAGTTTCACTATACTGTTTGACTGTTTGAACCACCCTGAAATATAAATATGAAGTAACTTGGAGGGTCTCACTCACTTTGATGACGGCCAGTTTGAACTATATTGAAATACACAAATAGGCTATGAATATTAAGGGTCCCATTATACCGTTTGATGGCGGTTTGAACAATCCTGAAATACATGCTAGAAATATGAAGTTAAGTACCATAAGTCAGGAGCAAAGATGGCGCAGCAAGCTACTGTGTTGTCCGTCCACTACTTTGATATGTGGACGTTCCACATTTCTTCATAATACTTCTGACAATCAAAATAGCTGTATTCAAGGAACAGGTGCAAGGCAGCAAGCAGATGTCAACCAATGAAAATAGTTTGGGGGTGGAGCGAATATTTGATGGATTGGACGATGCTGTCCCTATACTGTCAACTAGCAAGAAGAAGGGATATTATTGCATGTGCGACTACACTAACTAAATACATTATGACAACCCAACAGGCCAAGGATCTCCATGTACGGCACATACAGTACTGTGTGTCAATTTTGCAACGCACAGTACCTTTTTCAAGACGATGACACCCTCCTGGCTATGGCCGTTGGAGGTCACGTCAAACATGTTCCCCTCGTCTCCCGGAACGATAGAATATTCCACCTCTGCGTTCATCCCCGCATCCAGATCGTGGGCTCGTATGCGGCCGACTGCAGAACCCACCAACGCCGTTTCTGGAACCCGCAGGTGAAAAATACCTGAAATAGAGAGAGAGAGAGAGAGAGAGAGAGAGAGAGAGAGAGAGGGGCAGAAGGCAGTTGAATACATCTTTCAAGTCATAAAAAGGAGGATAAACTAGAAAACTGTGCTCCTTGGGAGCAGAAATCCCCACCAGGCCAGGTTGCCTATACCCAGCTAGACAGTCATGGGTGGCTGCAGCCGTCTGTAGGGTGCAGCTGTGTGCTGACATACAGTGCAATTGTTCGCATTTGTGATGGCCCCTATGGCAAAGGTTCAAGTGGTGAGGTGTGCTCTATACTATAGTGGCCCTTCAACATGCAATTCAAATTTGGGCATCGCCCCTAAATGTTTGATTAAATCAACATGACTTCAGAGATAATTGGGTACAGATTTTTTGGACTGTTCGACCTACAGTTCAAGAGGTATAGGGCAACACATGAATCAGCCTTTCTTTGTCCTACTAGGAATGTTTGTGCAAAATGTCACAGGAGTAAAAAAAATTAAAAACCCTCTATAGACTTAGTAAAGTGGTCTTGAGATGGTTCTGAATTTGGACCTATTTCTTTTCATCTACACCCAATAATAGCCAATCTACAAGTAATAAGTTCTACTAGTTGTGAGCTTATAGATCTGTTCTTTTTGGTTAATGTTCCCCCAGGAATGTGGATGCCAAAAATAGCAGATCTATAAGCTCACAACTTGTAGAATGGTTAAGATAGAGAGCATACATAATAAAGAGAAAGAAAGAAAGAAAGAAAGAAAGAACGACGAACAATTTGTTACTTATTAGGCGTGACAGTATTATTCTATATTTCTGCCTCAAAAAACAACATTGGTCATATTGAAATTCCCTTGCAGTGAAATGCAAATACAGAGATTATTAATTGTATTACAGTAGATGCAGCTGTTGTGGTGCTACATCAAGGTGTACTACTGTACAAGGTCAGTTTTATGCAGCCTGCTGCTCAACTGGAAAACTAACTACAAAATCAGCCTGGGGGGTTTCACCCCCCTTCAATATAGACAAAAATGTCATCCACCCCACCAATTTCATCCATATTATCCTTATCAAAGAAACTTAAAAATGAAGGGCACTGCGGCCGACCCACTTTTGGCGAAGCGTGGAGGGTTGTCGTTAACGTCACTCAGGGTGATGTTGATGGTGGTGGTCCCCGCCAGCCCGCCCAGCTGACCCCCCATGTCTTTGGCCTGCAGCAGCACCTGGTACACTTCCCTCACCTCACGGTCCATGTTGGGCAGCGCTGTGCGGATCACACCTGGTGGAGAGGAGGTGCAGAGGAGGAGAGAGGAGGTGCATGTGGAGAGGAGGAGGTGCAGAGGAGGAGAGAGAAGGTGCATGTGGAGAGGAGGAGGTACAGAGGAGGAGAGAGGAGGTGCATGTGGAGAGGAGGAGGTGCAGAGGAGGAGAGAGGAGGTGCATGTGGAGAGGAGGAGGTGCAGAGGAGGAGAGAGAAGGTGCATGTGGAGAGGAGGAGGTACAGAGGAGGAGAGAGGAGGTGCATGTGGAGAGGAGGAGGTGCAGAGGAGGAGAGAGGAGGTGCATGTGGAGAGGAGGAGGTGCAGAGGAGGAGAGAGGAGGTGCATGTGGAGAGGAGGAGGTGCAGAGGAGGAGAGAGGAGGTGCATGTGGAGAGGAGGAGGTGCAGAGGAGGAGAGAGGAGGTGCATGTGGAGAGGAGGAGGTGCAGAGGAGGAGAGAGGAGGTGCATGTGGAGAGGAGGAGGTGCAGAGGAGGAGAGAGGAGGTGCATGTGGAGAGGAGGAGGTACAGAGGAGGAGAGAGGAGGTGCATGTGGAGAGGAGGAGGTGCAGAGGAGGAGAGAGGAGGTGCAAGTGGAGAGGAGGAGGTGCAGAGGAGGAGAGAGGAGGTGCATGTGGAGAGGAGGTGCAGAGGAGGAGAGAGGAGGTGCATGTGGAGAGGAGGTGCAGAGGAGGAGAGAGGAGGTGCATGTGGAGAGGAGGTGCAGAGGAGGAGGGGGAAGGTGCATGTGGAGAGGAGGTACAGAGAAGGTGCATGTGGAGAGGAGACGACGAGGAGGAGGAGAGGGTGAGGGTGGTGGCAGGAAGGGAGGGAGACAATATAGAGGGAAGGAAGGGGAGAAAGGGGAAAGGAAATGTGATGCGGATAAGGGCGGCAGAAGAAAGTTATTATAAATAGGACAAAATACCACCAAAAGAGAAGAAAGATTATTCATTTAGGTGCAAATGCAGGAGAGAGAGAGAGAGAGAGAGAGAGAGAGAGAGAGAGAGAGAGAGAGAGAGAGAGAGAGAGAGAGAGAGAGAGAGAGAGAGAGACCAATACAGACAAGAGGGGAGGGCAGAGCATTTCAGAACAAGAAGAAAGACGTGATGACTTGAAACTGATGACTTGAGACTTTTCAAAACATTCTGTCACCTTTGAAGTTCCTACGAGGGAAGGAGAGAGAAAGAAAGCAGGAGGTAGAGAGAGAGAGAAAGACATGCTGAATGAGGCAGATAGTGTATAGGAAAAAGAGGTTGAAAGAGAGAGAAAATCCCAGATAAATAAAGAGAGCAAAAGAGAGAAGTTGAAAGAGAAGGAGAGTCAGAGGCGGATGGATAAAGAGAGGGGTGGGGGGGATTAGAGGTTGGAAGAGAGCAATAAGATAAACCTGTATTGATCCCCAGTGGGAAATTCAGGTGTCACAGCAGCCACAGCAGTGAGAATGAAACGCATGAGGTGAGAGTCAAACCAAGATAATACAACTAATACAAATAAAGCTAAAACAAAATCATGCACTGAGCCCCTGGCCTTAGATCTGCACTGGATATCTGAACAGTCCATGAATACATATTATGTTAAGTCAAATATTTTAAAGAATATAATAATCTATCGGTAAGCATCTATAGTCACTAGTAGTGAATAATGAAAAATATACAATATGTCTATCAACTAGGTGCATATATGCATGATCTATATCAACAATGAAATAAATGGATATGCAATCTATCAACATTGACCTTCAACAGGGAGTTACCTTAATCAATATAGTATGTACAATCTAACAGTCAATTACATTCTCTCAACATCAGTTATCTCGAAATGTCTCCATTTGTAATTCTGAGAGTGTACACGCATGGTTCAATTTGTACACCCTCACAGTTAAGTGAGAGTCTTTGAAATTATGTTTGAGAATGCTATAGCCGAAAGGGGGTGGAAAAGCAGGTAATAATTCAGGACCATGGACAGTGACAGTCAGTCCCATTGGTTCTTCTTGATTGCCAATACATTCTCGGAAAATAAAAACTCAAACTCAAACTTAAATGTACACTCATCGTCATGAACTTCAAATAATAAACATCCATGACTAAACCAAACTTCCCCCTCTAAACCATGTAATCTTATATCTAAAACCAAACATTGCCTTCAGACATCACACAAAATATAAATACTCAAAACCATTTTTGATATAAATTCAAAAACGTGAATAAAAGCCAAATGGTGTCTGGTGTATACCAGAATGGCCAGGACTCATACACTCTCACCAGGGTTGGGTCAACCCTGGTGTATACCAGAATGGCCAGGACTCATACACTCTCACCAGGGTTGGGTCAACCCTGCTTTTAGAGCATAGAATTCATTAGGCCAGAACATTAGAGCTTTTATTTGGCTGGATATTAACAAAGGAAAACCTTTAAAAAAGTATTGATTTTGACAGCAAATTTCCAGTTTTAGTCGTAGTCTTTTAGATAAAATTCCATTTAGTTTTAGTCACATTTTAGTCATCTCAAAAGTTTTAGTCTGGCTTTAGTCAACTAAATATCACACGATTTTAGTTGACTAAATCTACAGTTGATTTTGTCGACAAGGAAGGAGGGAAGGGATCCAGAAGTAGGAAGAGTTATTGTGTGTGCATATAGCCTTTTGAGTGATGTAAATATAGCCACCAGGAGAGGGGAAGCAATAAGTACTGGTGGATTGTGTTGACTTTGTTGTTTTTTAACTTCTACTGTGCAGATAATTCAGTGACTAACAGTTCTAACTATTTTGTACCGACTTGATGATGATAACCATAACGACGATGGTGTAGTTTCTAAGAGACGTGCTCAGACTAACAAACATCACAAGTGAACCGGACAGTGGGCCTAGAGAGGATGAACTGAAGTACTGCTGGTAGCTAAAGCCACTCCAGCATCTTTAGTTTATGCTCTCTCCCTCTCGTGGTCTGTCTTCAATTGTGCCCCTCAGTGCCTGCTTTTGTTTGTGTGTGTGCCTGTGCAACTGTGCGCGTGCGTGCCTGCCTGCCTGTGTGCGTGCGTGCCTGCGTGTAAGTGCGAGAGAGGGAACATAAAGAACTAGAAATGAGGACACCACATTTTCAAAGACAACTAAGCAATTTGGAAAATGAGCCCCCTCTAAAACTAGCAGCCATTGGCAGTAGAGCAAAGTAATATCCTCTGTCAATTGAACTCAGTGTGAGAATGGACCCATGACTTTATGTATTATATAAATGCTATCCCAGTGTTAATATAGCGAGTCCACACCATAATTATTGCTTGTCGTAGGCCTAGCCGAGATAAATATCATGAGCAAACAAACAACTCTCAAATCAACAAGGGTCAAATCCAAATACGTGTCAGTAATTAAATCATTACTCTGAGGTGGCATTAGTTTTTCATTCTTCTTTCCTACGTCGGATTTGAGAAAGGAAGTAATTACGTAGAAGATTTCATGGCTCTGGCATCTGTCTTCTCTCTAGGTTGTCACTCTAGACATGTTGATGTGAATTTGTATCGCCTGAAAAGATGTGGGTGCTAAAGTCTACGCCTTATCTTGGCGATATATATCACGAGCAGACACTAAAAACATTTCAAAGTGAAAAAAGGAGGACGCAACCGTTGTTTATTACTAATCAATAGCGGCATTACGCCAACTCCTTTGCTATGGTGTTAATGATTTCTGAGTGATTTAGACTTGGACTAGGCCTAAATTTAACTGCAAATCATTTCCATATGATCGAGTTCTTTTTTTATCATGACATGAAAGAGAGATGGGTGGGCTACAAGTCTGCAAAATAATGATTGTTTTCATTGGGCCAGACAAGCCCAATCCTTACCAGACAGTGAAATAAATTGATTCAAATGAGTGTTACAAAGGAGAAGAAATCAGCCTAACTCACTCTTCTGGCAGAGTCAGTCTTTAGTCAACATACTGTAGTCCCCCAACACTTGAGCTGGAAGCATTTGGCATGGATAACATTGCGTGTATTCAGCTGTCATGGTGTGAAGGGTTCACAATTTGAGTACATGCTGTAAAGTGCCTGCCATGGCCAATGATGACATTTAGATGAGTTTAATGAGTTGCATGGCTGTTTGCAGTGCTTCAGGACAGGTACACTTAGCATAGAGACTGAGATTCAAGAACCTACAGGCTCACATTAATATAAGTGTTGGATTGCTTCTTGAAATTGGCCTTTCAAATGCTACCTGGGAGGAACTGAAAAATGTCTACACTTTTGAAATACATAGTGATTGAGCTGTCTCCTCACGCAATACACCAAACGCTGGCATTTTGAAATGGCCGAATAGTTAGCCGAAAGTAAAGCTGTTGTGACTGTGAGCTCGTAGAACAGATATTTTTGGCGAGCGGCACAACAAAGTATAAACACAAAGTATAACCACAAATGATCTACAGGCCTTGTCTCACCTGTCTTGGAGTCAACAGAGAAGTAGGGCTGCCCGTGAAGAATACTGTAGACGATGCGCGCACTGTTGCCATAGGTGGGGTCATCTGCATCTGTTGCAGTCACTTGTGTCACATATGTCCCTGTCAAAAACAATATGCACTTAAACTTGATTGGACATGCTGCAAAGCCCTATTTGTTTTACAATAAATACAAACAATTCAACATTTCTTTGATAAGAAATGTTTGATAATAAGGCAGTGGCACATGTTGGGACTTTTGATGGTCCTATAAAAACAGTTAAAACAACTGTAGCACCACCGAGCCCGAGTGGAATAGTATGAGAGTGGCGACACTAGCGTTGACTCCCATTTTAACAATGGAATGCGGAAGTGTTGGAACTATAGCACATAGCACAAACGATTTTTGGAAAATGATGAATACATTTTTAATCGTTCATAACGGTAATCGCGATTCTAATTCAATTTATTTTTGACACTCCTAAATGCAGGTGACGTTGGCGACATGAGATCCAAAGTGATCCTCCACATTTAATGCTTTCTGTGGACAAAGGCCCTTAATACTTAGATAATAAGAATCAAGCAAGTCCAGACTCAAGGTCATCATGTTTAATTGACTGGTTAACTCCCTATTTACAATTATCTTTATAAATCATTGGAGAGTTAGATTATTCTGGTTACATTTTCTATTATACTGCTGTGATTTCACACTCCCATGCGTCGTACGACGATGTACTGTAGCACTCCGATAATTACAGATCTATACAAATCTCTTCGGTGTGAACTAGGCTTTACTATTTTCGTTATACTGAAAAAAAGAAAAGAAAAGTAAACAGTTCCCTGGAGGGGTGAGTCAGTCAGTGAGCTTATCCACGCTGAGAGTGTCTCCAAAATGAAATTACAGATTAGTTTCTTGGCTCTATCATTTCTAGCTTTGTGACAGGCTGTAATGTGTTTGGGGATATTGACTTGTCAATAAACAAACATATGGCATGTGTTTAAAAAAAAAAGAAGAAAGAAAGGGGGAAAAGCTAAACGCAAAGTCTCAATAATACTGCACTAAAATAAGAAAAAGTAGTTATGTAATAGTGCTCCAAACTTTCCATTAAATGGATAATGTATGTGTTGATGTATTTTGCCGTAGCACACATGCTAGGTTCAACATGTTGACCCCTCTGAGTACTGCAGGCTTCAGCTGAAGCATTAACAGCTTAAGGTTTTACTGTAAGACTTCCACTGTTAAATTACCTCTCAGTAATGGTATTTACTTGACAGATGGGCAGCTATAGGTCTAGCTCTGTGATACATTTACTGTGTGTGTGTGTGTGTGTGTGTGTGTGTGTGTGTGTGTGTGTGTGTGTGTGTGTGTGTGTGTGTGTGTGTGTGTGTGTGTGTGTGTGTGTGTGTGTGTGTTCATACGTGCGTACATGCGTGTGTGCGTTCATGCCGTCCATTCGTATGTCAATGCGTTATGCACACAGTGGGCTACAGGTGCACTCAAAAGCTGACATTACGAATCCGATGCCAGAAAAGGGCACATCTGATTTCTGTGAGACAAAAGCTTGAATCTGAGAATAATAATGTCCAGTGAAACAGCTCTCTCTCTCTCTCTCTCTCTCTCTCTCTCTCTCATAAGAACCACAAAATGATAACATTTTACATGGTTACAAGTCGGAAAAAAATACACATATGACAGAGAGAGAGAGAGAGAGAGAGAGAGAGAGAAGGGGGAGAGAGAGAAGGGGATAAATCCAAAGATGACTTTGAATAAGACTTCTGTCATCTTGACCACTAGACCTGTGCCACCGGCCTACATGGGAACAATGCAAGTTGGGAACCTAGTATGTCATAGTATACCCGAGTTACGTTGATTACAGACGTGCGTATGTACGTACGTATACGTACATACATACATACACACACGTTCAGGCTGTGACCCCCCCCAAAAGCTGTTCTTGTTTCTGATTATATTTCCTAATTTTTCTGGCATACTTGTAAATCGTAAATGGTAAATGCACCATTTACTTGTTTATTTTCATTGATTGTCCATTTTCGGGATTTTTTGTTTTGGTATTTTGTATATCTTACTTGCAATGGTATATAGTATATCACTTAACTTCCAAGGTTACAAGTAATCTGATGTAGTGGGTTTGTGGTGGGTTGAGACAGGGGAAGAGCCTTTGTGTATGTCCTTATTGTTGTTGTGTACTGTACTGTACTGTACTGTACTTGTCTGTACATGTGTTTCAACTCCCTTGAAAAGGGACTATCCTTCAGGGAAATGTCATAATAAATAAAATAAAAATAAAATAATCATATTTGAACTGCTTCCCTCTCTCTCACCTGCAGGGGACATCTCAGGGACGCTGGCGGTGTAGGGGCCATCTTGGAACCGTGGCTCATTGTCATTGATGTCCTGCACCTTGATGACGAACTCGGACTCCGGCTCCAGAGGTTGACCGGTGCCGAGGTCGACGGCCTGGGCCCTCAGCGTGTAGTACGATTTTACCTCCCTGCAAAGAGAATCATACATTAATTCATTTTTGAAAAAGACCAACACACTAAAGGGCCTTTCAAACGTGAAGCGATTTAACGCGCCTATAGCATACAGTAGTTAATTTCCAATGAGACGTTTTTGCGCTGAGCAGTCGCAGTGCGACAACGCAAGCATATTTATGTGAGCACGGTCCTATGTACTCAAAGTCGCTTTACAGGACAAATAGAATAAAAACTAACTTATTAGGATTAAAAAGGTTAAAACTAAGAGAAAGGGGGAAAAAAAGGGGGGGGGGGGTGCAGTTAGGTGCCAATGAGCTCAGTGAACAGAGCAGAAATATACCACTAGCTACAGTATACTGAGGATCAAACTTGGGGATATTACCACTTTCCCAGCGCATGTGCATCGACTTAACCGTGTTCCCCAAAGTCTAATCCATTCAGTATAGGAGTAAAATGCAGGAGGAAAAGGGAAACAACTGCTATCTAGCTCCCTGGTCACAAGAGTTGGTAATCAATAAAAGGCCATCAATAAAAGCACAGCTCTCCGACCCCCGGCGAGACTCATCAGAATGGATGGAATTTGGAGATTGCTTTGGATGAAATTACTGACATGGATAGGAGGTTACCCAGGGTTACAAAAACAACTCTGAAAAATGGACGTGTCAAGTTTTGTGAATAAAGCTACACTTCAGCTCAGAATAACAATAATTATTAGGCTTCAGTGAAACTCTCTCTATGGCGGAATTTCTCAATCGTAAGACTGTGTTCACTGAGTCTATAAGGTTTGCAATCCATTTTGGAATTTTATTCCAGTAGTTTTGGACTGCAACCAGTTGGTGCAAAGCTCACTGAGCATGATGATGAACTCATTATGCATGCTCATAGGGTGTGAGGGGCTGGGAGTGGTTGTTTTCAGAGCTTGGGCATAAGTGTATAGGGGTGTGGTTGGTGGTGCTTGCATGTGCGTGGATGGTGGTGGGTATGTGTAGTTTGTGGTGGGCGTGAGGGGGGGGAGGGCCTGCCTGTGGTGGGCTGGCGTGACCTCCGGGTGGGGCAGGGGGGGCCTTGGCTGTAGGCAGGGTGCTGGTTGTAGAGTGGTGTCCTCTGAATGCAGGCGGGGTGCTGGTTGTAGAGTGGTGTCCTCTGAATGCAGGCGGGGTGCTGGTTGTAGAGTGGTGTCCTCTGAATGCAGGCGGGGTGCTGGTTGTAGAGTGGTGTCCTCTGGGTGCTGCTTGGTGTCTTCTGGGTGTAGAGTAGTTTATAGGTGAGTTTTTCATCGCCCTGTTGCTTCTGTAGGACATGGGCAGTGTGCGGTCGAATGCGGTGTCTTTCAGGCTCTTTGCAAAGGTTGGGATCGCTGCTTTGCAGATGTGTACTTTGTCCCACAGGCTGCAAGTAGACTTTGAGCTTCGTGTCACAGAATCTGGAGATCTGTGCATTGATGGTGTTGATGTCATCATCTTTGATATCCCCTCTGGGTAGCAGTGCAGATATGACTACTTTTGAGTTGGGAAAAGTCGAGCTGGCTTGTTCAATCACTTCTTTGATAGACTGGACCAGTTTGTGTTCTCTTCTGTGTGGTTTCAGACTGTGTGTGTGCCTGTGTGAATTATTATGTGGCCGGGGAACCCCAGTTCATCTTCAGTGAGTAGCCCCATGGCACGTTTGGTGTCCTGGTACTTGATGTGTTGAACTCTGTGATTTGGGAAGAGTTTTTTTCCAATCCACGTATTTGTTTTGTGGCTGTCCTGTGCTGGGGAAAGCAATTTGTGTGTTTTGTGGTTGTCCTGTGCTGGGGGGATCTGGCACCGCGGGGTTGATTGGGGTGGAGGTTCTAAACTTGATGTATCCTGAGGTTGTGGATCTTGGCACCTGAAGTCCACTTTGAGTGATCAAAATAACACAATAATTAGGCTTCAGTGAATCCCTCGTAGGAACTTCAAAGGTGGCAGAATGTTTTGAAAAGTCTCAAGTCATCACTTTCTTCTTGTTCTGAAATGCTCTCTCTCTCTCTCTCTCTCTCTCGCTCTCTCTCTCTCTCTCTCTCTCATACGCCAAAGCTGAGAATATCACTGGGCACCGACGGATCAGGGTTACGGTAAACTAAGGTTTATTCCTTGCTTTGCTCAAGTACCAATGGCTGCTTGGAGAATAGCCTACTGTGGGTCCTAATATTTTATTGTACACCTTGGCCTATAGCATCAATCAAACTTTATACTAATCTCACCATAAAGGTCTATCAGAGAAAATAAATCAAATAGATGGACCTTTATTGATCAAGAGGGGATTTCAGGTGTCATAGCAGTACTACAGTATAGCCATGAAATACAGACACAGGTAAAAATGAGTGTGTGTGTGTGTGTGTGTGTGTGTGTGTGTGTGTGTGTGTGTGTGTGTGTGTGTGTGTGTGCGTGCGTGCGTGCGTGTGTGTGCGTGCACTGCGTGCGTGTTTCAGCACATGAGCAAAAATGCCTGAGTGAATGGGCAGGAGTCACTAATCCAAGGACAGAGCAGAACACATGGTGGCTTGTTAATTTAGCTCAATGGCTACAAAGGGAGGAAGGGATGACTGACTATTAGAAGAATTCTTAAAATACATAATCAAGGCTATCATTCTCAAATCAACATTGGATTTTTGCAGCCACTGTACAGGCTGCATTATTATTTTTACGTGCAGTATTTTGAGTGTGCAACAGATAAGGCAACCATGTAAATATGATCATTCACGCATATATAATATGTTTGATTACTTTGTCTAACTTACTATTTGTTTATTATCTTAGGTGAGAGCCATGTATAAGCCCTTCATGAGTTTATTTTATTGATGTTACATTTTGTACTGTTTTTATTGTGTGAATAAATAAAACTAAAACTAAAACAATAATTCGCTATTATGGAAGGCATCTTCCACAACAGTTGTTGGTGTTCTGCAGACATTTGAGATACTGCTGGGGCAACCAGCATCCGGTGGTGAGACAACAGCCAAAAAACGACCAGCGAGGGAGAGGCAGAGGCAGAACAAGAGGAAGAGGAAGACGAGGCGTGGACAGAAGAAAGACCCGACCCAACACAAAAAGTGTAAAAAAGGAAAAACAATATTCAGTTTCCGGTATCACTACCTACACTCCCCAGGCCTACATGATTAAGAGCACAGTCATGAAATATTGGCATATTTTGACATCAGATCCAGCTCTCACACAACATTTTAAGGATCCACCTACACCAAATATACGGGACAAATTGGTTAGAGCCAACATATTTCCGCAACCAAAACAGACTCTCCTGGCCCCCCTTAAACCATGCAATTATCCCTGTGGCAACTGTGCCCAGTGTAACAACACTTTGAAAACCAATGTCTTTAGACATCCCAGAACAGGTAAAGCCTTTCCAGTAAAGGGTGTCATCACATGTAACACAAAAAATGTTATATATTTGTTAAAATGTCCATGTGATAAAATCTATAGTGGTAAAACTATCCGTCCCCTAAAACAAAGGATCAGTGAACATAAAAGTTCAATCAGAAGAAAAGATGAAAAGCCTGTCACTTTAATAATCACTCTCATCCTATCTCCTCCCTTAGGTTCCAGGGAATAGAGCAGATTACTCTTCAGAGAGGGGGTGATGTCGACAGAAGGTTATGCCGAGAGAGCTCTATTGGATCCACACTTTGGAAAGTTTACAACCCTTAGGTCTCAATGAAGATTTTGATATGAGTGTTGTTCTATAAACAGATACCAAAAGATTACTTTTTGCTCTTTGCTTTATGATGTTTCCTCGTGATGTTTTTCTCTTTTTTCTCTTGTCTAAATGGACACTTTGTGTCTTTGGGTGCCTTGTAGTTCACTCAGAACTACAACTCCCATGAGTTATCATTCAAATTGAAATGTTTTGACATACTGTAGGTGTGATCAATCATCCAATCAAGCGATGACCATATATTCTGTCCTATGTCACTTTTTGATTATGCCTGAGGAAGGTCAGTAGACCGAAAGCTTGCTAAATAAATACATTGATTGTGCGCAGATCTGAGTGTGAGGAGCTTCCCTTTATTTTTCTAAGATACTGTAAGCATGCAATGGAGGATGACAAAATACAGAGCATGCTGTAGGGGTGGCAAAAATCATTATGATCGAGTATAGCATTATACTGTAAATGTGAGTGAATGCAGCAACTAGATGGCCACTGAACATTTTGTTTTTTCCACGTCATATGAAAGGACTTGCAGTACAATGTAACCCTCCGGTCAGAGAAAAAGGCTATCACTTGTTTTGGAACTAGAGCTTGTATGTTTTTCTGAAAACGTAAGGTACTTTCAGCTTAAATACATGCAACAACTGAAATGGGATATTGTGTCCTGGGATATTGTGATTATGAGGTGGAGAAGTGCAGAAGGCTGCATGGAATGCAGGGCCTGCAACTTGCATCAATCAATGACAGAACAAAACATTCCATAATATAAATGTATGTCAAGTATCCTGCAGCAAGACAATGGTAAATCTACAACAGAATAACTCAAACACAGCAAAATGCACATGATAAAGCGGATAGATATGACGCCAGAGCAATCTGCGACAGGGACACTGAGATCACAAACCCCATCACAACCCCCCCGAAGCAGAGGCTAAATATACACAGCTATTACATGGACATAATAACATACGAACAATGAACGCCTCATAGGGCAGAACCTGAAGATTCGCAGAACATTAAATTGCATATGAATCTGCATTGAATGACATGATAGTGAAAACAGAAGGAGAAGGATGCCGGGGAGGTAGAGAGAGTCTAATCACTGACGAGCTGTCATTTGTTGTAGCAGCGAGTGACGTTGAGCGTGTATGTGTAAATGTCAGTCTGCTTATATAGCCTGCGTGGAACTATAGCATTGTGCCTGTATGTGATTGGAGGGATTAGCAGGCTTGCAATGGTAAATATAAAATGTTATCCACTAATCACAGAACATTCCACCACAAGTGTTTTATTTTTATATAGCATTTTTTATATTAGCATTACATTACTACCGTTCACTAGAGTGAAATCCCCCTCCTGGATTAACACACACTTGTGCATGTATAACCTCTGTTATTTGATCAAATTCTAATTTGCAAACGCAAATGTGCATAGTGTCAATCTTATTTTGGTCTTCCATTAAGGTAGACACCAATGCAACAATGAGTTGCATTGGTGTGGTTTACCTTAAAAAAACGTTTTTTCCCAACACGACCCTTTGGTGTGTTTTGAGCTTTAATAACAGTACAGATAAAATAAAAAGTGGGTCAGCTGCCATACTGAAAGGTCCTGGTGGCTCTTTGCAGGTGTAGTGTATGATTTACAATTCACTACTTATGGATTACTAATCCATGAGTTGAAGCTCCCCGATGGCTTTTCATAAAATCATGGAATGTGTGGTGAACTTATTTCGAGTTCCATTGACTTGTACTGACACTGTAGGAATGCACTTAATGAAAAACACATCATGTGTTCGTGTCGAAGTGTCCTTGAGCAAGACACTGAACCCCTAATTGCTCCCGATGAGCAGGTTGGTGCCTTGCATGGTTTCCTTTCCTCTGCCATCGGTGTATGAATGTGTATGTGAATGGGTGAATGTAATGCACAGAAAATGGAGATGCTTTCGGAAGCGCTTGTGTATGAAGTGTCTCTTGTAAACACTGAAACGCCTAGGCGGGGCATGACACAGCAGCCTGGCAAGCCAGGTGGGTAAGCTATGGTGACGATCTGTTTGTTCCAGCCAGTGTGGAGAGAGTGCCAAGGGCCATTCTACGTTTACACATGTATTCATTTATTTATTCCCTCTTCATAACAAGGAGTGCCCTCCGGAGCTGTGAGTGTGACTTAATCTGGAGTGACACTTTTCTGTAAAGAGCTAGTGGGGATGGCCCCGTTTGGGAAAGGGCCCCAATCATTATAATAACGAGGAAGGTGAGCTCAGTAGCACAGTAGCAAATCTCCACCGGGAGGCATGGCCTAATAATAATAGCGAAGTATGCAGTCACGGTTGCTAGCTGACTATTTCTTTGCCCTACACATGATATGTTTGTGCAGCCCCCCAACCCCCCTCCCCCGACGGGCGTCACGTTTCCTCCTGCAGCTCGTCTACTGTTTGATAACTTAGATTTGTCCTAATGAGGGTGCTAAATAACACTTAAACTCACTGCTGCTTCAGTGCTTCAGCTCGAGGACGGAGGAAAGTATTGTGACCGAAAACCTGCATCTCTGTGTGTTAGTCACGCCTCCATATACAGTATGGTCACGCCTCGTGACGTCACACCTACATATATGGTCACGCCTTGTGACGCCACGCCTCGTGACATCACACCTCCATATATGGTCACGCCTTGTGACATCACATATATGGTCACGCCTCGTGACGTCACGCCTCGTGACACGCCATGCCATCATATGATCTGACCTCATCAAACCCTCAAGACACGCTCCATATATGGCCAGTGCAGAATTCATTCCATATGTTGATCTGACCCCCCATGCCAATGTGCCAGCGCTCGCCAAGCAGTGTGCCGTCTACCGTCACCCAGGCAGATGCGTGCAGGGCGTCTTACTGGTTATTATGAGGATCGGCTTGGTGCACTTTGTTGCCCCCCTCGGCGTGTTGCCCTACGCATACTGTGCGTATAGCTGGCAGCGGTACTGTATGCAATTTTACATTTCTACCTTGAGCCATAAAAGAGTAGTCATACAAACCAGTTGTATATTGTGCTCTATGTCCTTCTATCAGTCTCTCATACACATGCACTCTCTCTCTATGTTTCTCTCTATCTAGGGCATGTGATGACAATGATTTGGGGTTGTGCACAAGTAGGAAAAGGCACGGGGAAAAGGGACATAATAAATCAGGCGCAACTCATCGAAAAGTATGTTACCATCACTAAGACGAACATAAAGTTACAATGTTATAGCCTAATACATTGCAATAAGTTCAGTGCACGATTCTCCTAACTCCAATCATGCATGTATGAACAGATTTCTGTCATTTAAATTAATTTATAATCTGCTAAATCAGATTTTTTGATTCCTTGTAATAATGTTTGCATCCCCAAGCAGTCATTCAAAGGTTGCAATTTTAAATGTGTCAAGTTTTCACTCCCTCGCACTAGCTGTACTGCTTCGAGTCCTTCGCGAGAGAAAGTAAGACAATTATTGTACTGTACATAAAACTGCATTTAGGATGAGGTACATAATGTAGCTTTACGTCTGAAAGCTGGCAGCACAAGCCAGCATAGTCTCAGAAAAAAGGTGGAGAGAGAGAGAGAGAAAAGGGAGAGTTAACCCATACAAACCGAATAATATTGTGGCGAGGGCACACTAGTAAAGAAAGTTAAACAGACAATCAAGGGTTTATACTTTATACCACCTCTTTCAAACTGAAAACTAACTTTCCCATCAAATGAAGTTGGTCTATTCAGGCGAATGTGAATAGCATTGTTAATCACACAGATACCATATGGCCATTGGACTGATTATTATTTCAGTATAATTCACTTTTCAAGATAGCCACATATCTTCTTTACCCAGCCACGGTATGTCTTATTTATCAATGCCAGACATGTCTCTATTTTGTCATATCCCTGATAGTGTTTGCTTTGTTTCTTCCAAGTTAAACACCTACATAAGATATCATAAGACAGAAACCTGTCAAAGCACACCGCACTCTGCACTGAATATTTCCGGCTGCATCTGGTTGAAGTGTAATTGAAGTGCATTTTGTGACAGCAGTAATACCCGGGAGGGCTTTCTTTGCTGTGATTATGGGCACGGTGACAATGCAATAGATAATACATGCAGACGAGTGCTGCAGGCATCACTAGAATACCAGTAGCTATTCTGGAACAACCTCATGGGCATTACAGGTTTTACGCAGCGGTTTGCAGTGCGTGTGCATGTGCATTGACTTAACCGTTTTCTTCAAAGTCAAATGCAGTATAGAGGGAGGAAATAGGAAATACTGCTAACTAGCTCCCTGGTCACAGCAGTTGGGGATCAATAAAGCCATCGATGAAAGCACAGCCGAGCGGTAGGGGAAGCATCAGAATGGTTAGAAGTTGGAATGCATCTTTGAGACAATGCTTTGACAATACCGTATATTGGAGCCAAGTGGCATCATAAGCTTAGTACTATAATAATCAGTCTGTGTGATCATAACATAATATAGTATGCATAATAGTGATGGGAGATTAATCGGCAAACACATCGGTATCGGCCGATATTGGCCTTAACCCATTTTGACCTGAGAAAGCTATGTTTCTATGTCAGTAGCCTGGGGTCCACCTATGCTTTCTATGGCATAGGCAGCTCCCGGCAGGATCCGCCGGGAGAATCTAGGCGCAGCTGCGCAACATGAGATAAATTAATTAGAGCGACAGAGAGAGAGAGAGGAGTGTGTGTGTGTGTGTGTGTACGTGTGTGCGTGTGTGCATACAATTAGTAAAAAACTTGTTTTCTTTTGTTTTTTTTACATAATTTCCTCTGATAAATCCTACTAGTAAAAAGTAGTAGTAGAAATTAATCTGCGTGTTGCGTAAGTTAACTAAGTAAAGAACAACTGTGTACTTGAATCTGTAGTGTACTGTACAGATGTACAGAAGTACAATTTGATGCCAATACTTTTGTAATTTTACTCAAGTAAAATGTGAATACAGAACTTTTACTTGTAACAGAGTATTTCTATATTATATCTATCTCAAGCACCTGAGGGTGCTAACCTTATTCCTAAACGTAACCTCAGTAAAACTATGCCAAAACCTAACCCCATTCCTAATCTTAACCTCAGTAAAACTATGCTTAATCCTAACCTATTTCCTAATCTTAACCTCAGTAAAACTATGCTTAATCCTAACTTATTGCCTAATCTTAACTCAGTAAAACAAATACAAGAACACAAGAACCACTGCGAATGAGCGGTCCGCAAAGAACATGGGCAGTGTGTTTTGGGGCGAACCTTCTGGTTACCCTTGAGTGTGCTTGAGAGTGCTTGAGAGTGCTTGAGAGTGCTCACCTGTCAAGTCCAACCAGAGCGTGTATGTCCCCAGTGATCTGGTCAATAGTGAAGATGGAGCCTGCTCCCTCCCCCGACAGCGTGTACTTGACTTCACTTTCTCCATGGTCCCTGTCTGTGTGGAGCTGAAAGAGGGACAACACAGCACGTTCCCTCAATTAGAGAAAATCAATGGGTCTGGCTACTATCAGTCAGAAAAAATACATAATTATACATTATTGTCGTCAGATATCGATTCCATGGTCTGTGTCTTAATGCACCGATAAGGCCAAACATAAGGGAAGTCAAAACAATATATTGAGTTTGTCATAAGTATGATCTAATGCAGAATGCATTAGTTTATAATGAGTTACTACAAATGTCAAATATGCCAACAAATGTCAAATACCCCAACTATAAAATGTAGAGAAAAATAAATTAATAATAATAATAATAATAATAATAATAATAATAATAATAATAAGTTAAAATTGTAAAAATAAAATACATAGAACATGGCTACTTCACATGCATGGTGTAATTTAATGTTGTGAATTCCTCCCAAGATAATTGGCGGTCCGTTTCAGCTGCTGTAGACTTTAACAACTCCGCACCACCCACACAACGATCAATCAGTCAGTTTGCTCATGGGATAAATTATGTTTCCAAGGCTTTACTTCAATCACTTAACAGAACACCATTGGGCAGAGCACAGCGCACTGTGCGCTACAGCGCAAAAAGCGATAATTGTATTGGTCATTATTGAATTTTTACATGCTGCAACACACCCACTGACAAATTATATCCAACATATACCTATTTTGCAACTGTGCCATGGGTACTCTGCACGAGTACTGAAGTCCTGACGTCACTCCCACTACGCCTGGGTCACAGTGTAATGTTCTATTGGAATCCTTAGGTCACATTCCCACCTAATACTTTGGTAGACTCGATGCGAATGGGCGGAGAAGTTGGGATTCTTGCAGCTTAATTTGCTGCGGTTTGCCTTCACATTGTCATCCGCAGCAATTGGAAACGCAGCAGGGGGGACCTTTATCAATGTGTTCCATTAATAAACTAGCCTACACAGTGAAATCTATGGTGATAAAATTATACTCATAATGTGTCGTGCCGTCTGGGACTGGACCCCCCCCCTCTCTCTCTCTCATTATACGCATGCAGCCACACACTGTTCTTTTGGGCATGGAGGCACAGCGCTGAGCACACTGATTTCTGAAAATGCGCAGCCGGATTCGTTTTAATCGCAGCAAAGCTTTCTGGTGTGAATGTCACCTTAGATTGTGTCATACCACCTGGAGATTTTGTATGCGACTCTGTGTCGTTTATGATATCGAGTTACATTTGATAACATCTTTGTTTGGATGAATTCCTCTATGGGATTTTTTTTTTTTTTTCAATTTACTTTTTATTTAATTTTAATCAGACAAACATGAAAACGAAACGACTGACATTTGACAATACAAAACAAGACAATATACATACAATACACACAAGGGGGAAAAAACTGTCTCTCTTCTCTAATGATGATCAAAAATACCTCAAACAGGAGTATCTGCTTCTACAGGTTAAACAAAATAATTTAAACAAAATCAGGTCTCATTGTCGATATATGAGCAATCCATCTAAACCAGTTATCCGTGAAGACTTCAACCTGGCCTCTAAAGCTGAATGTAATTCTTTCCATTATAAATATACCATAGATTAAATCAATCCATTCATTTATAGTTGGTATAACATTTGTAAGGCACTTTTTTGTTAAGGCTTTTTTGGATGCCACCAGCAATACCCTCATTAGATACTGATCCTGCTTTGCAAAGTGAAGTCCTCCCAGATCTGCAAGATACATGGTTTTAAAATCAAAAGGAATGTCAACACCAAAGACTGCTTCCAGGACACTGTGGACACTTCTCCAAAATGGAACCACAGAAGGGCAACTCCAGAATACATGAAAATGATTCGCCAATGTTTCCCCACAGAGTCTCCAACAGTCTGACTGATGCGTGTAATGTCTTTTCTGAGCTGGAGTGCAAAAGACACGACTCACATTTTTCCAGCTGAATTCTCTCCATGTGGGGGAACTACTCATTTTCCACTGATGTTCACATATTCTTTCCCATTCTTCTGTTGATATAGTAAGGTTGCCCTCCGTTTCCCATCTTGCTTTAATATTCAGAGTATTATCTCCTTTCATATTTTGCAGAACTTCATATAAATTTGAAAATATCTTTTGATAAGTAGAGTCCGCATATGCATTTTGGAAAATCTTAATGATCTCTACTCCTGTTGTATCTTCTCTTCTTAATAGTTGTCTATTTATAAAGTCTCTGATTTGTAGGTACCTAAAAAGGTCCCAATTCTGCAAATTAAATTCGTCTTTCAGGTCCTGGAAGCTCATCACATTACCCTGTTTTAAAAGAGTACAGTACGCAGAGAGGCCATTCCCAATCCAACCTCTAAACCTCATGTCATGTGTACTAGGTCTGAAGTCTGGATCATATGCAAACCATTTGAGAATTCCAGTTTTGTCCTTCAGCTTATATCTCCTAATTATTTCACTCCACACCTTCAATGATCTATGGGAATTTCAATACAAAAACTACAACTCGACTGGCTTTCGGCCGGTCTCACTGTAGCGCCACTTGTTTTCTTTAAATTTGTCCAGGTGTGTGTGTGTGTGTGTGTGTGTGTGTGTGTGTGTGTGTATGTGTGCAGTGAAAAAGGGAGGGGTCAGTGAATGTGGAAAATGTGATGTCATTTGCATCGCAGCAAAATGTTGCACAATAACATACAAATGCAACCATATGGTAAATATGCAAGTTGTAAGCATGCAATGACAGCAGAGACCTTGGAAAGGATAGAGGAGAGGAAAAGGAAGAAGGCAGCTAAAAACAGCAGTCGCACACGGGCTGGGAAAGCTAAAGCCCAAGAAGAGTACTCTGAAGCAAATAGGTCAGTTAGGAGAAGCATAAGAGCAGATAAGAAGGGCTATATAGAGTCACTGGCAGCAGAGGCAGAGGAGGCGGCACAACATGGCAACATGAAGACTCTGTACGACACCATTAAGAAGCTTTCAGGAAAGTTCAGCAAACCTGAGAGGCCAGTGAAGGACAAGGAAGGAAATAAAATTCCTGATGCAGAAGGGCAGAAACGTAGATGGGCGGAACATTTCGAGGAGCTGTTGAACAGACCAGCTCCACTTAATCCAGTGGATATACAGCCAGCGGAAAGTGACCTGCCGATTGCCTGTGATGTCCCTTCCAAGGAAGAGATCCACAAGGCCATAAAACAACTGCGGAATGGGAAGGCTGCAGGGCCAGACAACATTCCAGCAGAAGCACTGAAAGCTGATGTTGAGACCAGCGTCGAAATGCTCTACCCTCTATTTCGGGACATTTGGGAAAAGGAAGAAGTACCAGCAGAGTGGAAGGAGGGCTACCTCATCAAGCTCCCGAAAAAAGGCGATCTAGCTAACTGTTCCAACTACAGGGGAATAACACTGCTGTCTATACCAGGGAAGACCTTCAACAGAGTGCTTCTAAACAGGATGAAAGAGGCTGTAGATCCACACCTCCGTGACCATCAAGCTGGTTTCCGTAAGAATAGATCCTGCACGGACCAGATTGCAACGTTGCGGATCATTCTGGAACAATCTTTGGAGTGGAACTCACCTCTCTATGTTAATTTTATTGATTACGAGAAGGCGTTCGACAGTGTGGATAGACAGACCATCTGGAAACTGCTGAGACATTATGGGGTACCGGATAAGATCACCAACATTATCAGGAACTCCTACGAAGGGCTGACCTGCAGGGTGGTACACGGGCAGCAACTCACCCATGCCTTCCAAGTGAGGACAGGAGTGAGGCAAGGCTGTTTACTGTCACCTTTTCTGTTCCTGCTGGCCATTGACTGGGTCATGAAGACATCCACAACGCAGAAAAGAAATGGCATCCAGTGGACACCTTGGACACAGTTAGACGACATCGATTTTGCTGACGACCTGGCCCTTCTTTCCCACACTCACCACCAAATGCAAGAGAAAACCAACATAGTATCATCAAACTCAACACGCCTTGGCCTCACCATCCACAGAGGAAAGAGCAAGGTCCTCAAAATAAATACAGACAGTGTCACCCCAGTTACCCCTATCATACTAGAAGGTGAAGCACTAGAGGAGGTGGAGAGCTTCACCTATCTAGGCAGTGTTGTCGACAAACAGGGCGGAACAGATGCCGATGTAAAAGTCAGGATTGGCAAGGCAAGAGCAGCTTTTCATCAGCTGAAGAATGTCTGGGGAGCCTCAGATCTTCCCACAAACACAAAAATCAGGATTTTTAATTCCATGGTGAAGCCGGTCCTGATGTACGGAGCAGAAACCTGGAGAACAACTTCAAACACCATGAAAAGAATCCAGACATTCATAAACACCTGCCTCAGAAGAATCCTCCGAATACGCTGGCCAAATAAAATCAGTAACCGGGAACTGTGGCAGCGAACAAATCAACACCCGGTGGAGGAGGAAATCATCCAAAGGCGATGGCGATGGATCGGCCACACTCTTCGCAAGCCTGCCTCTAGCATCACACGATATGCCCTGTTCTGGAACCCACAAGGGAAAAGGAAGAGAGGCAGACCACGAAACACCTGGCGCCGTGATCTGGATGCAGATGTGAAGAGATCTGGCCACACATGGGGACAGCTGGAGAAGATGGCCCAGGACCGTGATGTCTGGAGAGCTCTTGTTCGTGGCCTATGCCCAAAGTTGGGCTATAGGCGTAAGTAAAGTAAGTAAGCATGCAATGTACAGTAGTGTGTGTTGTTTCCTATGACATGCATTAGTATTTGTGCATGGAGCGATTTGTGTCGTTTAGTAGAAGAAGAGGAACGGATAAAAGAGCTTACTCCTTTGCACCCCTTTTCAATTAGGGTGGAAGGATAATACTGTGTCCAAAGAGGGATAGCGCCCTCTTGCGGCAGTGATGTCAGACTTCGGCCCTCTATTCTCCCTGAAAATACTACGGAAAATACTAAAAATCTGTTGTCATGCCCCACTCACCGCTCTCCCAAAATAGAGATGCTCCTAGATGTAGCCTACCTGACTTTAAACCAACAAGACTACCTACAGTTCAGTACTACCTGTAAATAAGACGCCTGACCTGCTACACAAAAATAAAATTGTGGTTTTCATGTGACATCTCAAAAAAGATACAGGCGCTATTTCACCAAAAGCATGATTCCTCTCTAGCTATAGTGTTATATATGCAGGGAAGTATTCTAACATTAGCTCATAGCTTGGCTGTGATTTATTTATAATTAAACGCATGTATGACATTGGGAACAGCTCGTACTCGGTACATTTAGCACGCGTAGCCAGAGGTTGAGTACAAAGCTTACGGTTCGTCACACACAATAAGGTTGATGGCCGACTGGCTGTTTAACAGTCAACAACATAGAGAAAGGGAGAAAAAGAAAGAAAGGGAGGGAACAAAGGACAGAGTGGGAGGAGGAAAGAGCCATTGAGCAGCAAAAGAAAGTAGAGAGTACATGAGTGCGGAAGAAAGAAGCAATCAATGATGAAATGATCAAGGAGGGAAACAAACAGAAGAAACAGAGGGAGAAGATGATGAAGATGGGAAGGAGGCAAGGGAGAGAGGGACAAAGTAATAGGGGTTGCAAACCTCGCACCTAAAGACTTCCAGAGTTCCCAGGGAATTGCCCAAATGACAAGCAGTGGAGGAATGGAGCAGGATAAAGAGGCTCACAGTTCATTTCTGTGCCTTTTCACATGTCAAAACAATCTGCCAAATTGGAATCAAGGGATAAGAAAAAAATCGTTCCCATATGGAAATACTTTGAGGTTTTGTCACAACACAACTGCCACAAAGACATACAACAGCAAAGACAAGGGAAGATTTTTCTGTGAATGATATTAATAATATTATGCTCATAATGAATGTGCGGAAACCGCTGTTTACGACATCGCAATTTCATTGCTCAAAGAAACGACCATTTTGTACAGTAGGACACTCGGATGTAGCATGAATGTACAGCATTCATTAAGTGGGTTGTGTATGTAATGACTAGGGAAATTAATATGATGTTCCGGTTAATTGGCTCTTTGTGCTGAAATAAAGTCATCTCCCTCTTCTGCAAAATGATCACAGATAAATTAAAGGTAAGTGTCTGTGGCCTGTTGTTTTGATGGATGCATCCTGTCTGAAAGGGCCTGCTTTTGTTTCTTGAATCCAATGTGCCTGGTGTATTAAACAGTGAAAGGATAGCTTATCAGGGCACCTTGCCGTATGCTGAATACCAATGTTGACATTTTTTAAATGGAAATCTTGCGTAATGCGCTTCGGAATGGCTATTCCTCGTGACACATGTGATAGATGTTGGTATTTAAGTGCCGGAGCCCACACGGGTTGCCCATCTTAGTGCTTATTTTCACACAATCAGAGCTGCGTGTGCCGCCGCGCTCATGATGAATGCCAATGGCCACACATTATACTCTGGAGTGGTCCTTTCACATAAAAGTCATGTCTTGTCCAAGACGGATTGATGCACCATTCAAAAGGTCAAGGAGACATGTGTAAAGGGGACAACCAGGTGATATATCTTCCCCTCTGAAAGGCCACACGCAAGCAGCATGCGTGCTCAACAGGCTGGGAGTCAAACACCAGTTCACAGCAGTATTTAGGGTGATGCATTGATGGCTGCAGCCAAACTGACAATTTTGATTTTTTTGGGGGGTTATTTTGAACCAGTGGTATTCAACCGTTTTAATTAAATGGACCTCCAGTTTGATATTAAACCATGGACCGCCATTTGATACGATTTGTATTTCTGGGACTCCAATGTACGCTGTAAATTGTTTTACAATGTACAGATGTGACCTGATATGACTGAGAGCCTGCAATCGCGCAAACTCCAGCTTTTCACCAAAGTAGAAAAACTTTTCTTTTTGTTTTAAGCCAAAATGAGTTAATAGCACAGGCAGACATACTAGAGCATGTCTGAAATAAGTGTCAAGAGCAGAAATCGACATGTAAATGCTTAAACATGTAGCTAGGTGTAATGTTAGAGTCCACAGAAGTGAACCTTTCAAGCCTGTTTTCTCAACTCGCTGCTTTCTGCAAGACATTACTCTATAAGCCATATCTCCAAAACTGCTGGGTCAAACTGATAATAACTCAAGACAAAGGAAACAAAGGAAACAAAAAAAGAAGGAAACTCTCCAATAAAACTCTGTAGAGAGATCAGATCAGCTCATGGTCACAAACACATCCAGGGAAGACAAGCAGGCTAGTCCGGTTAATCAAAAGTCCTGCAATTTCACCACATAAATTCACATAGAACTTGTGCATATTACATTGAATAATCAAGGATTCTTGCCCGCAAAATCAAGGTTTTTTGCCCGTGTTTTTCTGGAGGGTCTAGGCTTATAGACAGCTGTCTTGTTAGCACGAAATAATGCCTGGAGCGCATCTGACGTGCCTGCCTGCTCTTGTGGTGAAGTTTTGGATATAACATGCTTTTTGAATAGAGAACTGTAGTAGGCCAGGCATAATATAGCACTGGCCAGCCTGTAGTATACCTTTATGAGCTTATCCAAAGCCAGTACAATATAATTGCACAATACAGTGTTTCAGATCAAGATTGTTTTTTAGGTTCTACCCATGTGAAAAAAAAACAACAATCTGGTTTCGCAGTCTCGCCTCCCGGCGGTCTCAGTCTAGACTCAGTCTCGACCCCCCCCCCCTCTTACGTGTCTTCTATCCCCACAAATACCAATTTTTAACAATCAGGCTTTCTCATCATATTTGGATCTTTATGCACAGTGGTCTCACAGGCACAAACTGATTTGGTGCTACTTGTGATGTCATCGGTATCTTCCTACTTTGTATAATCCCTCCCCCTCTTTAGTTCCAAATTAGTCTTTGGAGATTGTGAAAGGGGTGGGCCTTATTATTGAGGGGCGCTGTCCCCTCCTAAAGCCTATAGCTTTTGTCCTCACACGTCTCAATATTTGCCATTGACAATGAAAGGGGAATTCAGGTCAAATGTCTGCTAAATCTTGTCCCCACACATCTTAATATTTGCCATTGACATCAAAACATTAAACGCCATTGACATTGAAGGGAAAATTTACGTCATATGTAGACGAGCAAATCGGCTAACCAATCATGGTGGGAGTGCTTGGCCAATAAGGGCGCTTAAGGGCTTGGCCAGAAGATATCAAAGCTCTACTGATTGGCCAGTATGAGATGATGTACGATGACAAGAGCGCCCCTCACTTCACACGGGTGTGATTTTTTTATTATAATGAGTCAAAGATGTGGGAGGGGAGTAGCTGGGATGAGGGTGTGGTGGAGAAAATACATACATATACAATACATACATACATACACAGAGCCCCCACCATGTCAGGACATTGTGGTCCTGCAGCTATACAACTGCTTTAGAAGCCAAGCAGAAATGACATGAAATGGTTGTATCAGAGTGGTGATTTAGGCTCAAACCATTAGAAATACTTTTGAGGGACATAAAAATAGGACATTAAATATTAACAATTGTTTTAAAATGCATTTGTAGTTATATTATCCAACTCATTGAAACTCATAAGACACTCTGGTGTGGACACGCTGGTGTTTCTTCAGATTACCAGTCACACTGAAGCTCTTGTCACACATACCACAGCTCTTGCAGTGGTATGGTCTTTTTCCAGTGTGGATACGCTGGTGTTTCTTCAGATTACCCACCTGATTGAAACTCTTGTCACATTGATTACAGTGGTACGGCCTTTCTCCAGTGTGGATACGCTGGTGTGACTTCAGGTTATGTAATTGACGGAAACTTTTGCCACATTGTTTACAGTGGAAAGGTTTTTCTCCAGTGTGCATGCGCTGATGTTGCCTCATACTGTCCGACGCATTGAAGCTCCCGACCTCTATGTGCTTCTATCACTCTTGCGACACAAACCCTTCGTCACTGGTAAGTAGATTCCTAAAAGCATAGGCTGAGCATAGGTATGGTCTAATCAACACAGGCAAGCATGGCAACCTTAATTTGCGCAGGTGCACTTCTCAAGCTTGGACTATTCACTATTCACCTGCCTCAATAAAACTACCATGGACTGTCTCAGGTTGGTTAGACCAGTCATTAATCCTACAACTACAACCTATCTCAAACCCTCACCCTAAACCTAACCTCCCACGGGGCAGCACACCTAAACCTAACCTTAACCCATGTCTAACCAATGACTAGTCTAAACTAAGTATGCACCCCCTGTCTCAAGCTAATTCAAAATGAACTAGAAAAAGTGCCCCTCGGGACACAGCTATAACAGGCAGATGTGGAAAATGCAGGACAAAGGTTTTTTCACGCTCTAGGGAGTGTGCATATATAGTCGCATACAAAGCTGTCCACAGATCGGTGCAGGTATAGGTGAAAACATCAATTGGCATGTTAATAGCGCACCACCATGAGACTGCCGCTGCCGGAAAATGCACTCGCCCGCCCTCCACGCGGAGTGCAATACATACTCTCCGCATGCCTTCGTCTGGTGGAGCCAATACTTTGAACCTTTTGAGGGCTCGGATGGCAGCCTTTTCTTTCGTATTCCAGTCCCACTGATCCTTGAAGCACCAGCCCTACTTTACATTATTATAATTTTTGCATCTCCATCGAGCACCTGGTTGATTTTCTTTTTGTCCCCCAGAATACCTAACTAAAACCAGGTCCCACGTTATATGCCTGCAGGGAGGGCCCAAAAGGTCTGCTTTCAGCCTCTCAATTTACAATTTACAGATTTAGGCATTTAGCAGACTCTTAATCCAGAGCGATTTACATTAAGTGAGAACAAAAAGCATGGCAATACATAATATACATGCAAAGTAGTTATCATGAATCATACGTAAGCTAAGAACGTAACAGTGGATCTATGAAATGAAACTATGCATAATATACTATATACTATATAGTATATAATATATACTATTGTTTACATGAAATGCTATGCATATTATATGTATAGCATTTTATGTAAACAGAGCACTATATAGTAGTGCTATGTTTACATAAAATGCTATATGTCTACATAAACTACCATCTAAAGCCCATCACACACCGTCTGCGACCGCCGCGCGTCAAAACAGCCGCCTCCATTATTTTCAATGAACCTATCGCACATCGGCGGCGTCCGACGCGCACTGGCGCCTCGCCTGGCGCGCCGATAGAACCAGGCTACATAAAATGCTGTCTAAGTTACATAAGTTGAGCCTTTGCATATGCCTGTAGGAGGTCGAGGCTAGGGAAAGTACTACGGAAAGTGGAAAGTACGGAAAGTGCAGTTTAATGTTTCAGGTTGAAGGTCTCACACTTTGGAATGCTCTTCCACACTCCACAGGTCTTGAGAGCTGTAGCCTCTGTGGTCATGTTTGAGTGGCGCTATAGCAGCTCCAATGCATGGCTTTCTGAACTGAGGTCAAGTCATTGGCAGCCAAGTCTATGGACTTTTAATGTTTGTTCAGGGTAGTTATAATGTCATTATTTGCCAGCCAGGTCTATGGACTGTTTGATTAGGGCAGTTAATGACAACGAATGCCTAGTTAAAATAACTGGCCGCCAGCCAGGTCTATGAACTTTAATGTTTGTTTAGGGTAGTTAAAATGTAATTATTTGTCAGCCAGGTCTATGAACTTTAATGTTTGTTCAGGGTAGTTAAAATGTAATTATTTGTCAGCCAGGTCTATGGACTGTTTGATTAGGGCAGTTAATGACAACGAAAGACGTCATCTGGCTGATATAAATACTGCCCTCGCTGCACCCCTCACTACACATGTGTGATTTTTAACAACCATAAAACACTACTATGAACAAGCATTTGCAGATGTTACATGCCTTTATTTCCATGTTTGTGTTATTTTCTGTCCTGTTTGAAATCAATTATATAGGCTTTTTCTGCTTTAATAGGCCTGCCTTGTGTTTTTATTCTCTGTATGTAAAGTTTAGTGTAAATGTAAAATGCTATATAGATAAAGTGTACTTACTTACTTACTTACTTCAGATCTGTGGTTCTCAAAGAGGGTCCAGGGACCCCCAAGGGCCCTTAAGGGGATTCCAGCGTTTACCCAGCAAAATTAGTTTTGTGGGTTGCAGCAAGCCCACAATATTGTATGCAAATAGAATCAAATGGACCTGTAGGCGTCCATTTGGTTTCTAAGTGACAATAATTTAAGTGGAGACCTCCTGGAACCCCCTCAAGGACCCCTGGGGGTCCCTAGACCCCATGTCAAGAACCAATAACTTATGCAAAATCATTTGTACTAATGACTAGATGTCGAATGGTGAGCTATGTGGTGATAATTTTCCATCCGTGTGGTTTTAATTAACATGTGGCTCATTCACAATGCATAACGTTCTAATCTATAATATATCTACATAAAAAGAAAAGATAAAACAGGGGGGGGGGGGGAGACTGCCTAATAAATTAATAATATAATAGACATGAATATGTCTTCCTTCCTTCCTGGACTAAGCTGCATAACCTGCTCTATGGTCCAGCTGGGGCAGCTAAAACAGCTGCACGCCTCTTTTTCATGTCCTTTAGTGCATTGTGATATTAATACACTTCTTAAAATAACAGTCTGAGCTGTCTGCCCCATGGTGGTACAGCACCTCCTGACTTCAGCAGTTCCCAGCAAGGTAACATGTAAATCACGGTTAGGGAACATCGATTGTTTGTTTTTTTGTTTTGTTTTTTTGGCAGTGATGCATATAACCTGCACTATTTAATCTGTGTGGGTGGCAATGAGTAGTTTGTTATAGAACTGATTAATGTGTGTTTTATGCCCACTGATGCCATGGAGGTTAAGGCGCTCACCTCCAGAACTCTGCTGCTTAGCTAGGCGGAAATCTGCCCATGGCCTGCTTTCTTTTTCATATACCCTGTGTGTCCTGCTGCACTTTGCTTTCCATCTGTCTCACTAAAGAAAAGAATCCCAAGGGGTGTGGAGTCGACTGCCCACTCGTTTCAAAATAACGAATGATCTTTTGCCTGCAATTGTAAGTACCTTGGCGTCCTTTTGATATTCAGCTGTCAAACTCATATAGTCATAACCCTGATATGCATACGCGATGAGGCACATTGTGCTTGTACATCATCTATTATTGCAGTGAGAAACTGGCATATGATGAACTGTGACACCCACAGAAGTACTCGTTGGACATTTATCGATAGCACCTTTAGTACTTATTATTACTATAATGATTTTAACTACCTTTCACATTACAGTTTCTTACTGTATGCAACTGTAATGCTTCTGACTCAGTGCAGTTGTTGCAGTGAAAACCCACAAAATGTTGTGTCGTCCATCATTTCAACATTAAAAAATGTCAAGAGAGAGTTCAACTATCATAAAGAAATACACAATGCAAAGCCCAGAAAATGTGAACCAAACAGCGACGAGAGTGTAACTGTGAACAATGGACATAAATCAAAAAGTTTTGAAAACGCATAATTCCTCTTTATACTTTGCTGAGTCCTCCAAAGGCCAGAAACGTCAGGCTCATTTTTCAGCGGAATTGAAATAAATGATGGCTGTGAATGTGATGCTGTCAGTAAGAGATGTGAGATATTTATTGTGCTAGATTTGACTTTGGAGTCTGGAGATTGTTGCCTTACTGAATGTTAAATTTCGACTGTATAGGGTAAATGTGACTCTCTTTGATACAGAGACAGTCATGGCGGCAAGAATAACTTTTCAGGAGAGGAGAATTACTGATTATTATTATTTATTTTTTTATGTTATCAACCAATATCAACCAGTAGATTACTTATCAAGAAGATGCAATGGAGCCTGTAGGCTCTACTGGCACCTACAGTACTGGCTGTGATTAGGAAACATGGAAGTAAAATTACTGTCGCCGAAAACATGGTGAAACAGACTTACGGTACGTGGCCAGTTAAGACTGATATGAGGGGGCTTACGTGGACGGTTGAGACTGAGGTTTGGGTTAGAGTTAGCAAAAGTCGGACAATGCGACCACGTCTCCGAGTTTCCTAATCGCATCCCTCAATTGCATCGTCTTTATAAGTAATCTACTGGTTGATATTGGTTGATTTTCATTAATTAATCTCTTTCTCACCCAGATTGTTCCTGCTGCTCTGAGGGATCGAACCAGGAACCTTTTCGCCACGAGTGCATTCCTCTAGCCTTTATTTACAACGCATTCTCACTTCCAAGACGGAAAACGGGTGACTTCTTATGGGACAGATTTGACCAAACGTTAAACGTTGGACTGGAAGGGGGTACCCACGACGGCACATGTTGACTGGGGGGACATATTGAGTACTGTACATACAATTCTCTCCCTATCAGGACATAACTCGGCACTAAGTCGGCTGAAGCGGACTTTGCAGCGCTCCACAAGACTGGTTTAGACGGTGCACCTCTGTTGTTTCAAACAAATCAAGCTAAATATATTTACGTATATTATGCACATACTGTATAGCATATCCATCCAGTATACAGTATGTAGTGCATGAGGTTCACATGAACATAGCAGCATGTACAGTATGATGTACTGTTCATTCCCTGAAGAGGACCCCCTATAGGTCGAAACGTTGGATTCTTGTCAATACATATAAAGCATCGTGGCTACGAGTGTGCTGCCTTTTTCTTATTTATACTGGTTTACTGCCTTAGGCCAGCACCTCATCAAACACTGGTGTGCGCCCTTTCCTGTTTTGTCTACCTGTATGGTATGAGACATTGAAGGTGCAAAAACAATATCAGCATGTTGTACTGTATATGAGATTAAGGTGCAAAGAGTATCTGTGCATAATTGCTTCAGGCATACTGCCACAGGTTCATCATTTGTGTGTATATTTTCCAAGACAGAGAGAGGAAGTGGAGAGGAAGGAAGAGGAAGGGCCACAACCTTTCTTTTGTATAATTGAGAGAGGGTGCCATGATTTTTTCACACCTAAAACGTGATAAGACTCAAAAGCTTTCAGCTTTCAGGGAGAAACCAAAAAATACATATAGGGAAGACATATTTGCATATTATAACCACACCAGGGGGAGGAATGTAAACTCCATAGACACATGCACAACAGAAACATATTATAACCACACCAGGGGGAGGAATGTAAACTCCATAGACACATGCACAACACAAACATATTATAACCACACCAGGGGGAGGAATGTAAACTCCATAGACACATGCACAACACAAACATATTATAACCACACCAGGGGGAGGAATGTAAACACCATAGACACATGCACAACAGAAACATATTATAACCACACCAGGGGGAGGAATGTAAACTCCATAGACACATGCACAACACAATCATATTATAACCACACCAGGGGGAGGAATGTAAACTCCATAGACACATGCACAACAGAAACATATTATAACCACACCAGGGGGAGGAATGTAAACTCCATAGACACATGCACAACACAATCATATTATAACCACACCAGGGGGAGGAATGTAAACTCCATAGACACATGCACAACACAAACATATTATAACCACACCAGGGGGAGGAATGTAAACACCATAGACACATGCACAACAGAAACATATTATAACCACACCAGGGGGAGGAATGTAAACTCCATAGACACATGCACAACACAATCATATTATAACCACACCAGGGGGAGGAATGTAAACTCCATAGACACATGCACAACAGAAACATATTATAACCACACCAGGGGGAGGAATGTAAACTCCATAGACACATGCACAACACAATCATATTATAACCACACCAGGGGGAGGAATGTAAACTCCATAGACACATGCACAACAGAAACATATTATAACCACACCAGGGGGAGGAATGTAAACTCCATAGACACATGCACAACACAAACATATTATAACCACACCAGGGGGAGGAATGTAAACTCCATAGACACAACACAAACAGTACAAAAACCATGGCACCCCAGCTTTAACCCATTTTGGGCGGGAACCCCTTTTGGTGGTTACATACATTATGTTATTTAGCTATTGAAAAATAGCAGATCTACAAGCTCATAGCGCGCCACCAAGTGGCGCGCTATGAACTTGTAGGTCTGCTATTTTTGAAAAATCGTTAAAATGTGCCTCAAATCTTTCAGAAAATTGTGATTTAGAATGATTTAGAATACTTTATTTTTTATTTCGACGTCAGGCCTGAAATTACATACTGTATGTGTATTCTTGAACATAATACGCACAATGTGAGCAGTGTGAGGGTGTTTTTTTATGCACATTTATGCGTGTGTATGAGAGAGAGAAAAGAGAGATAGAGAGCATTACAATGTGAGCAATATGTTTGTGTCATCAGAAATGCATTGCAACTTGTTGCTTGTGATGCAACAAGTTGAATCTCCTGTGACTCAAGCAGCCAACGGTATGTGACTCAGACCGCTGCAAATGTTCTCTGCAATCCTTGAAAGTGGTTTCATCATGTCATAAGGCGTTGGTTTGAACTAGGCTTCATGCCACCGCTGCCCACAAAGCCTCAAAGTCCTTCACTGTTACAGTCTCAGTCTCTCTCAAGGGCGTTACAGGCCCTCATTAAACAAAGGAAACAAACACCCCCTTGCCTTAGATAGGCGAGTAAAAATTCCAGAGAGAAAAAACTCTGATTGAGAGAGAGGTAGATTGATTGTAGGGATGTGATCTTGCATTCATGATGTTACATGGCCAGACCCTAGTGCGTACATACACTCAGGATAGATGGAATTCTGCTCATGAATTATACAAGCAGTCAGATGACCAGCTATATAAAAGAGAAATGCTGGTGCCATCCTCTACCGAGTAATACTGTATATATTCTCAGCATACTGCCTCTCTCTCTCTCTGTGTGTGTGTGTGTGTGTGTGTGTGTGTGTGTGTGTGTGTGTGTGTGTGTGTGTGTGTGTGTGTGTACTGTCATGGTAGAGTGCATCTGTCCTCTTCAATGTAAAGAAAAGATTCTCTTACAGGTGTGCATGAGATGGAAGAATAGCTTTCAAGGTTTTGAATTTTGATATTTTATTCAACACACGACCATCTTCAATGACGTTTTGCACTGCCAAGCTGCATATCAGAGATGGAATGCAAATAGGTTAAGATGTTGTCTTAACCTAGCTTTAGTAACATTACACAAGTTTTTTTCTCTTTCTCTCTCTCTCTCTCTCTCTCTCTCTCTCTCTCTCTCTCTCTCTCTCTCTCTCTCTCTCTCTCTCTCTCTCTCTCTCTCTCTCTCTCTCTCTCTCTCTCTCTCTCTCTCTCTCTCTCTCTCTCTCTCTCTCTCTCTCTCTCTCTCTCTCTCTCTCTCTCTCTCTCTCTCTCTCTGTATATACAGAATATTACCAGAAGCCATCTTTTGATCTTTTATGTATTTATTTTATGAATGCATGAATGCCTTATTTTACACTTTGTTGTAGTGTATGACAGTGTCACACAAAAGTATAAAAAGGTCAACCTACAAGCACACAACACAACGCATTGCATAGTGGTGACTGGTGACGTTTGTATATCTACATATTTCTGAAAATCAATCTACGCCTATATGAAATGCCCAAAATAGGGACACAATAGGGCATCTGTCTGCATTTAAAAAATATTTCCTGAAATGTAACCCTTTTGAACATACTGTACATGTTTTCCACATGAAAATGTCAAAGTATACCTACCAAACCCTACATGATTTGGGTAGGGTAGCCGTACAGACATTATCCACAACAACATGGGATTCAGCCCAGCCAGCATCTGTATGGTTGAGGCATACTGTATAAGAATCTATAGGCTATTCAATCCAGAACCATCTGTATGGTTGAGGCATACTGTATAAGAATCTATAGGCTATTCAATCCAGAACCATCTGTATGGTTGAGGCATACTGTATAAGAATCTATAGGCTATCCAATCCATCTGTATGGTTGAGGCATACTGTATAAGAATCTATACTAGGCTATCCAATCCATCTGTATGGTTGAGGCATACTGTATAAGAATCTATAGGCTATTCAATCCATCTGTATGGTTGAGGCATACTGTATAAGAATCTATACTAGGCTATCCAATCCATCTGTATGGTTGAGGCATACTGTATAAGAATCTATAGGCTATTCAATGCATCTGTATGGTTGAGGCATACTGTATAAGAATCTATAGGCTATTCAAAACAGAACCAGAAGACTCTGCCATACTGGTGTTTGGGAACATTATGGTTTCCTAGTGACCTTGGGAAAAAGTGAAGTGAGTGATTAATCAAATAAAAATGGCGTGTCAGCATTGTCCAACAGAGGTCACGCATGTTGCTGCAAATGCTTACATTTTTCAAATTAAATGTAAAGCAATTATTTGCCACCCTCACGAAGGCTTCCTGAAGTCAAAGCACGTTGTTCAGTGCAGCGTTATTTTAATCTTGCCAAGCCATGAATTATGTCACACAAGCCATGTGTTGTTTATTTATTTAAAAATTCCTATTGATCTAACATAGTGGTGGTTCCTAACCTTTTTTTTCACTGGAGCCCCATTCTTACATACCCGAATACAAACCCCCAATGCAGTGCATCTCGACACATTGTGGGCTTGTAGGTCGTTTTTTTCTATAATACAAGTTGGACTAATAACTAACTGATATGCTTCCAAAGAGACAACTTCGGCGCAAAAGGTGTATAAAACAATAGCTTTTGCATTTTAATATAACATAGTTTATTTCTGCTGTGTAGGCTACCAATCACACACAGAGGTACTTGACATGACGCTGCAGCTTGCTGCTCTTAATATGTGGTACTTTTCTGGAGGACAGCCGCCTCTTAAAATGACAATGCTGCAGAAACATTGACAAAAAGAAAGATCCAGCAAGTTTTATGTCCAACAACAGGTACATTAAATCAAAACATTGTCTACTTTTGTATTCATAAAAGAAGGCTGTTGTTGTGGGTGTTATACTTGTCTGACACTCTGTCTCACACTCCCACCGTTGATGTACTGCATAACTGTCTGCTAAAGTAGTCTACCACAGAAGTACATTAACACTTTGACTTCTATTCACGAGTTGCCCGAGTTAATTAATTGTAGAACACTTTCCCTACGAGTTGCCTGAGTTATGTTTTCATTGTTTAATCCACGTTTTTTTAATCAGTTTTAAATCATACAGGCAATCCACCGGACAGAATGGGATATGAGACGAGTTTTAATGACTGTCATCGCAAAAGGTCTGTCGCGCCGGTGTGCAGAAGTAGCCGTGCGCTGCTCAGGCTACAAGAGATTACACCGTTTTAAAGTGGATTTTCATGACACGCAACTCAGCTATCGGTGCACTGGCTGTTCAAAGGTAACTTTAAACATAGGCGGTCTAGCCTGAAAGACGCCCGTATATTGGTGTCATTCAACCTGAGTTATTATATTAGGAACGGTCGCACTTCAACGGTTCAGTGAAGTTCTGACCTGCGGGAACAAACTTAAAATAAAGAAAAAGAAGTCGCACACTCTGCCTCCATAATATGCAGCAGTGATTTATTTTATTTAAATTTTGACCCGTTGGCCTTACCTCAGAATAAACAAAATGTTTCTATCCTGGGCTGGGCGCACATTTGCCACAGATCTACAAACTCACAATATTCCGTGTCACAACACGTTGTGCACTTATCTGCTAATTTTGCTGGAGATATTTAGTGTAGTCTGGTAGACAAAAAGAAAGGTGCTTACTATAGAGACTTGAGGGACTCTGGTCAACTGAGTGAGTATTAGTATAGTATAGTATATAGCACTGCGTGAAAAGAGGAGTTGACGGTCAATTATGGGCACTGTATTTTGCCCATAAACCTCAAGTTTAGCGGGCATATACAGTACAGTTAATATACGGTAATATACAGGTGTGATGGTACAATTCGGGAGTTTACCGGAGTTTGTTGGAAAGTTTACCGGGAGTTTCCTGTAATATACACATCTGTATTCCATGCTTTTGCGCAGTGTAGGGTTTACTGTAAGTATTTAACCCATTACAACCGAGAAAGCATCTATAAAAGCATATACTTTTTGACTATTCAAAAATAACAGATACAAGCTCATAGATCTTGTAGAGCTGCATTTCATTACATTTTTTAACCGTGACATTTTTTAAAGCAAACATTTTTAACTTAAATCTTTGCTTCTGTGGGTCCCTGGAAGAAAATACAAAAAGGTTTGAGCACCAACGATATACTGTAGCAACATACGTTTTTATCATTTTTTGAATTAGCTTAATCTGGGTTAAGTGTTTAATCAAGGGGCCTTGTTGACTCCTGGCCACCTGGTCTGCCCTCATATGCCACACAGGGCACCAAGGAGGGCAAAGAGCTTGGGTGGCATTCCGCTCCCAGGTGGCGCTCAGGTGTCCTTGCTGTTCCATTTACACATCTCTCTTTCTTTTTCTCAACAAGGTAGAGCTACTGGAAGTAAAAAAATAAAATAAAAACTCCCAGTTCAGGCAGATAACTAAATAGATTGAGACCAATAATAGCTTAAATAAGAACATTTTATTTATAAAAGTGTGAATATTATATTTGATCTTGGCATTCAGCCTCTGCTATATAGAGGCTGGATGCCCTGTTGATGCCCTGTTGATTTACATCATGTGAGCTCAAACCCACAATTCAACATTTTGGTTTTACGATGTTGATATACATTTTGTATTCATCCTTAGGACCCCAAATCACACCTTGGAAAGCATGAGTGTCTATTTCAAACAAAGTGTTTTTTGACTGGGGGGTCATATTTTGACAGCAGGAATTGCCTGTCACGATTTGACCACCCAGTATTAGGATGTATTAGGATGTTGATATTTATTTCACTCATCACCCAACACTCCCCACTGACAGGTACAGTGTACATTACAGTGCTCAGCACATTAGCAGACAAACACTTAAGAACGGGGAGCTATTTCTATAACAAACCCCCCCAGGGGAGAACAGAACCCAGATTAGGGAAAGCAGAGCCTACTGGTGGTACTGGGGTCGCTGGGGCAACAGCTCCACCAGAGTGTTCCAGACGTCCCTCTCCAGAGCAACATTAGTGACTTCCTCCTGGGGGATCCCAAGACGTTCCAAGGCCAGTGAGTCGATGCGTTTCCTCCAACTGAGCCTTGGTCTGCCCCGGGGTCTCCTCCCAGTGGGACGTTCCTCAAGGATCTCCCCAGGGAGACGCCCGAGAGGCATCCTAACCACCAGATGCCCGAACCACCTAAGCTGGCTCTTTTCCAGGCGAAGAAAGTTCGTGTGACTGAACTTCTCACCCTATCTCACCTCTCGAGTGTAGCTGCCTGAACTATCTCGCAGTCTACGCATCATTTCCCATGTGTGAAATGAGATCATGATAACAGGACAGAATAGCAAGGTCCACAGTCATGAACAATAATTAGGCCCTTTCTTGCTATGCATCACAATAATAGCCTGCGTGATAGAGCAGTGATAGAGAGTGAGAGACAAAGAATAATGGGAGAGAGACTCCAGGAAAGACGTGTTATAGGGGATGACAAGCAAGATTGTGAGCTAAATCATTACCACTATAGGGCAACATTATTTGCAGAAGGAAGGCCTAATATGCCACTAGGGCAACCTTATGGCTCACACAATTTGGCAGGTTAGATGGGCAGCAATTTGAAGAAGGGAGGCACCAAAACAATGAAATGTTTAAAACAGTGTAGGACTTCTACAGTATAGCCATTTTCTGCACTCTGGGCTCTAGTTTGAGGGCAGTAAGGATTCATGTTTATCGGCAGTGCAAAGTATTGGTCTGTAAGTTTGACACACAGCAGCGGAACCGATACAGCTGGTGTTGACAGACCAAATCATTGGCCGAAATTAAAAGGGAACAACCACAAGGACATTGATCATTTCCATAGAAACAATTGCATCTGCATCTCTACATTACTCAAATAAAGAGCTCTCTGTCCAATCTTAACCATTTCACTGTCCTTTACCTGATAACACCCAGATGCCTAAACAATACCACTTCCACAAATCTGTAAACTGAATTTTAATAATAATAGGCAGACATCTGCATAAACCACAGTTAACACCAACTGACAAGGCTTAACGGTTCACACTGTCTCTTTTCTCTTTCATGCATTAACTTTTTCGCCTGACTCTTTCTGTCCAAAGGAGGTTTGAAGCCCACCCCTGAAGTAAAAAAAATGCTTTTCTGCCTCGGCAGCAGGTTTGGTGGACCTGAATCCTTCAATGTCCTGCTGGCAAGTAAATCTATAACGTTTAGTCCATCCACACATCCCAGCTGGCAAGCACCGGCTTTCAGAAAAGCGCCTCTTAATACTTTTTGGAATGCAATTTGGACGTGGCTTTGGGCTGGTCCATTCAAGCTACAGCCGGTTTGATGAAAAATAGACACAAAAAAAGAAGTCTATCATGACAGACAAAACTGAGGAGCACAGTGAGATATGGAACACTATCAGTCTCTAATAAACCATTTAAAAAATGTTTGCTACAGCCAAAACTTCAGCTCTGCATGCACAAAGATTTTTCCAGCATATTATCTGCATCTGTGTCATTTTAGATTTTGGAATTGGCTATTCAAGCATGTAAGGTCACAGCGTGTCACAATGCAAACTTGTACATCTGCTATTTTTGAACATTTTAGAAAAATCTTGAAAGTGTGAGAACAACTGATTTTCCATGCCAGCGTCACCAAACTTTACTCAAAGTTTACTCAGAGGTGAAGCGTCCGGTCTCTGCTAAAGTATCGTGATTTGGCACCATAACAAGACTGAATTTAACTGTCATCATATTGTGCACTGATTAATGTACAACAATGCCAAGTTGAATAAGAAATTGACATCACTTCTCTATCTTTTCTGAACAACATACAGAGGAGCTGAATTGGTGATAGCAGTATTAGGTACTGTAGATGAAGCTCTGGTATGAAAAGTCTTTTTCTAATGACCCATGCGTAATGACTGCTATTTACAATCCTCAGGTCTCGCTCCATCTGCTGCTGTATATGAGATTGTATACGGGTTTCCCTCACAAACTAATGAATGGAATGCAATTTGGACCGGGACAAAATGCTTTCCCTGCCCTCCCTTCTGTATTAAAAATGGATAATTAGGAGGTGCTGCGGAAATTGCACAGTCAAAGCCAAGAAATATCAGCACAGTGCCTGAACAGAATGCTGCTGATGGAGCTACGGTAAAATATGCCTATGGTACTTTAGAGTTTAGAGTAGTGGACACACAATAATGGATAAAGTACTCAGTACTTAATTGAGCCAAAGTAACCTGGTCAAATATTACTCAAGTGAAAGTGAAAGTTGCTCAGTTAAATCTTTAACTGCTAGGTATTTCTAACAGCATATACTCTACCTAAGTATTCAAAAGTACAAATTAGAACACGGGCATCGATCGAGAGGACGTCCCACACCTACTGTACCTATGTGGACATACTAAAGAAAGATGCTGGTGCAGAAAGCACAAATGAGCTGGCCAGATATAAGGAGAACCGAGATGACTGGAGACATAGAGAGAGACACCGTGTGAAGTGAGGGGCGCTCTTATCATTATACATCATCTCATGAACAGCTGAATGTACAGCATGTGATTGGTTAGCCGATTTGCTCGTCTACATAATGACGTACATTTTCCCTTCATGGCATTTAATGTTTGTGTTGCCACAAATTTACGTCATATTTGGCGGACGTACATTTGACCTAATTTCTCCTTTCATTGTAAAGATATTGAGACGTGAGGGGACAAAGTTTCCGTGCTCAACCAATCAAATCATCACAAATGTCATTCCGGCCAATCACTTTTCTGCCCTCACTTTTATCTTCAATATGTACTTTGCTCAGCTAATCAAATCATCGCTATGGGGTGATCAGCCAATCACAAGGCAATGTCTGTGTTCACACAAACCCCGTAAGCTGGGCATAGGAGGAGCTAGTGCCCCTCAAAAGTGTTAAAGCAATAAGGTGATTTTATATTATATGTGAGCATTATCTAAGCGGCTACTGTGCAATGATGGAGCATAACAGGTCAGTGTCATCAGGTGCAGCTGGGTACGGCGGTGTGACATTGCAGCACTTTGAATCACGGAGGCATCCCCCACTGTGAGACACTACACCATGTTGGCTCCCAGTCTCACCGGCCAATCATAACCTCTGTGCACCAGCTCCCCGTGACAATGATATTGTCCTCTTCTGCTCTTCCTCCAGGGCAAATAACAGTTTCACTTTAGAGGTTATTGGAATGCCTCACTACTCGGCACCCTCAAAGCTGTCCGGGACAATCATGAAGCCATTTTGAAAAATTCTATTTTCTGCTCACGGCGAGTGTTGAGTAGTCACCCCCGTTGCTCTGATGTGTACTTTCTCCACACACAGAAAACGCCAGTCCTTTATGCCCTTGGATGTTGTTTTCAATTACTGAGTCGCGCTCCTATCGATCCCGGAGGCGAGGCCTTCAGAGAGGAGTGTGAGACAACAAAGAAATGAGGAGGGCTTCAGAACTCCTCCCCAGTTTCAACTCTAACCCTTGACAAAGAGAGGTTAACCAGAGGTACAGTACAAGCTACTGAGCAAGACTTGAGCGAGATAGAGATACAGAGTGCAGAGACTCTCTCTCTCTCTCTCTCTCTCTCTCTCTCTCTCTGATTTAAATAACACTGTGTAGATAAAAAGGTGCCATGGATCAATTACTCACTGACACCAAAAAAAAAAGCTCCAAGCTACAGTCCTCCTCCCAGCTTGGCCTAATGTAATCTATCACGGTTTGAAAGATGAGCACATGTCATATACTGTAAAGAGAGCCTGATGGCCCATTAAGCCCTTGAAATTGGCCTTCCACTGCCTTGCATTGGCCATTCCGGGTCCAGCCCTTTCTATTGTATACTGTGAAGAGTGGACTAAATGGAGCCCTTTTCAACCATGCACCCGTTCTACATCAATAACATGAGACTAAGATCCTTCTCTCGATCAAAAGAGACAGGATTGGGTCATAATACAATGATAAAACAGTGGAACAAGATACATACAGTAGCTCCCCCGGGAGGCTACAGTACTGTACCTATATCCTTTCCAGGCATAGGAAATGTACTTTGTTTTGATATGTCCTTTTTTAATAGCTTAACCTTTATGGATTTAATTTTAGTTTGTAAATAATGTCTTCATGTACTACCTACTGTATGAGAAATTGACCACAATTGACAAAAGTACTGACAGTTGACACACCTTGGCTTTGTAAAAGTATAGTGCATATACTACTTTGATTATAATTGATGTCAAATGACTATGTATTTATTTGTGTGCAAGTAATAAGCAGTGTATGTATGTACTGTATTACAGCAGAACCTTACAGTACAGAAACAATGGCAGATCAAACGGGTGCAGACATTACCCCAGCTGCTGCTAAAGAGGAGTGTAAAACAACGAGATAGTCTCACCTTTCCGACGTACTGTGGCTCAGATCCCATGTACTCTTCCAGGACGAAGAATTGGTTCCACACCCATCCTCTCTTGACCCGCTGAGCGCGCCATCGCCCCCCGTGCCATCGCCCCCCGTGCCTCCTTGGCCTCGTCCTGCTCCTTGGCGCTGACCTCTCCACCTGCCACGTCACGCCCTTCGCTCCGACCCTACCGTGAGCCAAGGTCACGTCTCCTAGTGCCACGCTCCTATTTCTCATCCCATCTCTGAGTGATGGCTCTCTCCCCTTAGTTCTGCCCTTGTCATTTTCATAGGTCCTCCTGCTCATCCTATGTGGGAGCCGCAGGGAGTTCTGGGAACTGTAGTCCAGCAGGAAACACGAGGCTGCCAGCAAAAGCAAGAGAGATTCCTGCGTGATCATCGGGGTGCGTCAGTGGCAGTGGCAGCAGCTGTTGGCAGGAACAGGTTGACAAACCTATTCTAATTCCAGGTAGACAACTGACATGTGTTGAAAGCAGGAACCCGGTCTGCAGGAAAGCATCGGGGCAAGTGATCTGGTTCTAGTATGGTTCCGTTAGATGCTTAGACACGTATACTTTTAAGTTATTGGTAAGCATTGTAGCGCGTAACAGAGTTAGTACCGTACATAGGAAGCTGAGAAGGCTATGTCACAAGCGGGATATTTGGACAATAGGTGAAGTTAGCTTGAATCCAGTGAGTGATGGTTTAGTCCAGTGAGTGAGGTTTACATCCAGGGGGTTGGGTTGTGCATACAGTTTGGGTCTCTAGATGAGGGGAAAACCCAGTGAACATTTGGAAACGGGAACGTCCTTGGAGACCCAGGATTGCCCTCTTCCGTCTTCGTCTCGCCTCAGCTTTCCCACCTGAAGGAACACAAAGTGTACGTATTAAGCAACAGATAGCAAGGCATTATTAACAACTTACAGCCTGTGGAATTAACATTATTTCTATCTACTCTTGTGAGTATACATAAATATTCAATTTCCAAAAAAGACAGGTGAAATCTATTGTACATGCTCCCTTTTTGATTTCAAGTTAATGCATTTTAATTTTGATGAAGGGGAGTTTTAAGTTTTCATAGTAACTTAACCTGCACCTGAGCTGAACGCTCAGGTGCAACTGAGTAAGATGCTCCTAATGTTTTGTATGTTGTGTACACTATGCTCAATGTTAGTTTGTAGTGTAACATGGACAAAAACTCAATGTGTGCATATGCATAAGTCTGCACTTTTGTTGTCAGTCAAACTAGGAGCAAAGCCTGCTCCAGAGCCATATCACCTCTATGAACGGTCAAAGAAATCTCCCACCTAAGTCAGAATAGGAGCAAAGCCTGCTCCAGAGACATATCACCTCTATGAACGGTCAAAGAAATCTCCCACCTAAGGTTTACTTGTGAATCTCACTGCTCTAAGTGGGTCATGGGCTGGTTCTTGCGGGGTCTTCACATGAATAAGGACCTGTGGGCCAGGAAACACTTCAAAAACGACTCCCCACAAGCACCGCAGTCATCGATTATACACTATCCACCAAACTCTAGCTGGCAAAAGGCTTGAGAAACACTTGAATATATTTGGAACATGTATCATGGAACAAATAAATGATTTCTCCATCCCTTCTGCTGCGTATGAATGAAGCCAAGTCAAGCATAAGTAAAGAAATCAGTTTCATCATCGTACACAGCCATGAGGAAATAATGCTATTTTATCCCATAGCGGCTCAAAATGTCCTATCCCAGTATAGCTGATAAAAGACCTTCACGTGTACCGAACCCTTGCACTATCCTACACCCGGACTGTCATGGATCACCGCACCGCAAGAGGAGAGATGAACAAATTGGCTCCCAGGAGTGCCATCAGCGTGCATACACGTGTGTGTGTGTGTGTGTGTGTGTGTGTGTGTGTGCGAGCATGTGTGCGAGCATGTGTGCGTGCAAGTGTTTGTAAGTTCTCCAGGGAGCCTTTAGCCCAGCCAACCGTATAACCTGAAATGTCGTGGAGCATTGCAATATTTCAATGAAATTTTAAGTGGAGAGGTGCACTTCAGAATGAGTGGTTGTTGTCGCTGTTATCGCTGTTGCATCAAATTTCAAGATCCCAAATCCTATTTGAGTAAATAACCAGATCAGCTTTCTCAACACATTAATGTACTGGTTTACAAGTGAATTTTCACTTGTAAGTGCACAGACTGTACTACAGTATATGCAGCAACTGCCAACAAATAAAACTCATCAGTAAATGAGGCATATATATAATGCATCCTCCTCACACAATAAAATAGTAAAAGAACTCTGAGAGAGTAAAAATGGACCAAAAAGGACCCGTAACTCCCGAGGACACTTTACAAAGTTACAGTAGAAGCCATTCAATACAGTACAAAATAGAACTTAAATATTAATAAATTAATTCCATGTTAGTACTATGGAACTTTTTATTTTATTTTCTTATTTTTATTTTATGCTACCACAATACTTTGTGTATGGACTCACAACATTTTGTTATCTTTTATATGTTTCATATGGGTGTGTCACATACTGTCCTTTGATTTACTGTATACCCTGAATCTTGAATAAACAAAACAGTGAAAAAAATTAATTAATAAATAAATTACACATTAGCCACTTAAACCACATAATCTGTATTGCACTTCTGCGGAAAATAGCAGATCTACAAGCTCTATCAAGCTTGCAGATCCGCTATTTTCAGTGACCAAGTGAAGGGCTTACGTGGGTAAGAATCTCAACGAAAAGCTTAGTGTGTTTTCATTTGTGATGAGAGAAATCACACTTGTGTGAAGTGAGCGGTGCCTTTTATCATGATGACACAAACACACACCACATGATGGGGGTGGGAATATATGGATCTCCCTGGGTCTGAAATAAAGATTGATTGATTGAATAATAATCCATATAGACCCAGTGTCTATATGAAAATGTAGTTACTAGTTACTTTGTAGATTTGGATTATTATTACACACACTAAAGTCACAATGCATCACATTGTGAGCTGGCAGATCGTCTATTTTCAAAAGATTTTTGTATAAATCTTGAACGTGTGAAACGGAACATTCTGCACAATGAGTACATTTTGGTACCAATACTTTTGTACTTTTACTCAAGTATTTTTTGAAGGGCGCCAACCCCTCCTATATTCAGCTATAGTGTATATCTTTGTCCTACACAAAGATTAAATTCCCACTGACAGTGAATGGAGAATTCAAGTCATATCTGTAGACGAGCAAATCGGCTATTTTTGTGGCCAGGATGTGGCCACACGTCTTCATAATTACACCCGTATAAGAGGTCAAGGATGTGTGGACAGTTGATACGTCTTTAGGTCCTTTTAAATGATATAAAGCGCGATCGCATTTTTTGACAGGGGCTGTTAGGAAGGAAGATTAGAGAAAGAAGTGACATGGTAATGTGACTGTGCTGCGCCATGACACTTTCATGGGAGCCAAATCTCGCACCGGAAGTTACATGAATACAAAGCAGTAAATGGAGCCAGCTGGACCAGCTCATAACATAACATTATTTATGAATTATGAGTGCACAGAGTGCACAGTGCATCATTTTATTTGAAGATTTAAACAGCAGCAGGTATCGTTTCTGTTCCGGGGGTATCACGAGATTTGGCTGCCAGACAGGAAACGGTGGTCAGTCTCGTGACACTTGGCACGTTCAGAAACATACTTTTTGCTCTTTAGATACCTCTATAAAATTACACAGTGTACACATCGAAAAGCAACACAGCAGACAATAATGTGTTATATGTCTTCTGTTATTTGCCAGAAGCGATTACTTTACAAAATATCTCAGTCATTCAGAAATATTGTTTGTGTAGCTCATGTTCATGAGCTGGTCACTGAGCTCTCATTGACTCCAGTGCATTCTGCCGAACTTCCGGGTGCAGTTTGGCTCCCATGGTGCGACGAATCTGCCCTCTGGAATTGCGTGATAGCGAAAATGACGTTGGTGACTTTACCTCCATTTCATATAGCTTTACTTGGTTTACGGCCCAACAACCTTCATTATTTACTCTGAATCTACGGCACTGTCCGTGGTTCTGATCAGAACGGCCATGTTCTGTCCTCATTTTTAACTACATCATGCACCTCGTTTGGAATATTAACTCTTCTAAAGAGAGATGAGACTTATTGGCACAAGATAGAAATGGAACATTTCACCCCGGGGGGGGGGGAAATGGAAAGCGTGGCTTTTCAGAGTAATCTGCCTCATCTGCTTGGCACTCTAGAGCCTTTATTCAGAATAATTCCCCGGCAAAAAATAATAAAGTGCAAGTACTTTTTCCACCACTCACTGACAAAAGGTTGGAGCGGTTAGCGCCTTTCAAAAAAGAGAAACAACACGTAGACTGGTTGAGACCCTCAGGGAGAACATTCCATTTAGAGGACCAGCAGCACCGATAGTCCTGTCACCCATGGAGCCAAACGTGGAAGCCAGGGGGGAGCGCAGAGCAGACGGGCATCAGAAGAGCTATTGTGTGAGAGAGGGTGTTTACCGACAGACCCCCTGGGGGGGGGGGGGGGGGGGGTTACCTCTAAATAGCTGCATACTGTAGGATTGGGCCTCAGTAGCTAGAGGAATCCACTTGTTTTAAGATTTCCGAACAGGTGGTTAACCTGGCCACCCACACGCGCGCACGGTGCGCATGGCACGGCGCACACACACACACACACACACACACACACACACACACACACACACACGCTCCAACCATAAGCCAGTTAAATTGAACCAGAGTCCACCGGAGCTTAGCTTCACGTCGTAAAAATCCATATCGCTAGCCACCAGAGGCTCTGGCTCCACATGCATTTTAGATAGAGCATTAGTGAATCTCATATATCATAATATTATATATATTATTGGTTTCTGCATGAAGGTGCTGGGAACATTTTGTCCTAATGATCATCTGAAACCATCGCTTGACTATGCAATATCATCCAATACGTGGTGTCGGTTGATGCATGTCACTTTAATGGGGAGAGTGTATAATGATAATCAACTGAAGCCTCCTACTGTGAATACCTGAAGTCCCTTGTTGAAATGATGTGTAGCCTGCAGAGTTAGTTCAGTCAGATACACTCGAGGGGGTTCATGCCGTGCTCAAAGGTGCATACTATACTCAAGGGGTTAACATGCTGCATTACTATGTGGGGTGTAAGTGTGTGCAAGTCCCACACGTCATTCGCTGATGGGAAATCTGCTGACCAATTGGGTGGGCTACTTAAGCTCACTAGACTGCATGCTCTTCCTGCCTTCCTCTGCATATGGTTCCTGCGGTTGTCATCTAGGACAAATAAAGAGGATAGAGCACGGAGGTGTGGCCAGGGCTCCTGCAGGAGGTTTGCACATGTGCAGTGTAAACAGGAACTGCGATGATGGAGTGTTCCAACAGAGGTGCATGACCCTGAACTGAAATAATAAAAAGGATATAAAAAAAGAGAATAGTACAAAGTACATAACTGTGGAAAGAATGTTGTGTATAACAAACTAAAGATAAAGGACAAGTACATTTACTAAATGTTAATGTTTGTTGAGAACCGAACGGATGATCTTCTAAAAGATTATAAAATTATATCGGCCTACAGAAAAAGTAAAAACTTTAAAGATTATCTACAGTAGTACACAGCAAGCTAAAAGAAATCAACACACCAGCACGCCAGGGACCAGAATACTTCAAACCCAAACAATTAGTAAAAAATATAACCACAAAACGCGTTTTAGAGATTAAACAACAAATAACAGCCAGAACCAGCAACTGCATTTAAAAATGTGGTTTACAATATGTCGGAGAAACGGGTAAAACAATAGGTACTAGGCTGGGACAACACAGATACAATATTAACAATGCCAAAAAGACAACCACAAGATTTGTGCAACATTTCATGGCTCACAGCATTGAAGCTCTAAAATGCGCTGGACAATCCCAACTGGACAGTAGGACAAAGACGTTTTAATGAAAAACAGTGGATTAAGAACCTCAACACGGATTTTCCTGGAGGCTTAAACATGCCTAAAATCAGATCTTGAACACAACAAAACTTAAACTCAGGATTAAACTGGAGAAATCTAAAAGTGTTTGGATCAGACTTCCTTCGGATACATGGCGAATGCATTTATTCCTTGCATTGTGCCTACACATGGCACAGTGCACTGAAGTTGTTTAATTCCCCCCTGATCAATTTGTTTTCAGTGATATTCATTGAAGGCAAGAAGTTTAGGGATGAGGAGTAAGGCACCGGCGAAAATAGGGCCATCAAATGTAATTTACTCTCTATTCTCTAGCCTAGCAGGAGAAATATTGATTGATTGATTGAAGTATTTATTTTTGCAGAATGGGTACATTTCACATGGAAGCACAATTCAATACAAAGACTGTTACTGTGGACGACACACAGATAAAGCATTACAATACGGTCCACCTTTTTCAATTCATCAGAACATTTAGAGACGTACAAATATACACTTCTATATTTAAAAAAAGGAGTTAAAAATAAAAAAGAAGCATATGGGGAAAGGGGGTGGGGTGGATTCAGATTTTTACGGGGGCCAGTTTTGAATTTCAGCCGTCCGTAGGTGCCCTTTGAGAGTGGTTTTGAAGGAGTCAAGGGATTCGCATGTCTCATTGGCTGTTGGTAGGTCGTTCCACATTTTGGTGGCATAGTAGCAAAATTAGTTTAGTCCCTTGTTTGTGCTGAATCTGGGTTGCACTCCCTCTGGTGTTGTGGGTGTGAACTTTGTTGACATTAAGGAAGTATGTAGACAGGTACATGGGTATCTTGGTGTAGTGAATCTTGTGGACCAAACCCATTGCAAGATGCTGTACTCTGTCGTCAAAGGCCGATTCTAAAAACGCCTCTAAATCCTGACCTAAGGTTTCTGAAAAACTTCAAATATTTATATAGCAGCATCAAAAAATTTACATTTTTGAATACTGTACATACTGTACAGAACCCAAATATGGGTGCCCGGCCTGAGGGGGTAAGATACCAATAGGGGTTCCCGCCCAGAATGGGTTAAGCCATTCCAGCCTGCCAAAGTCTGACTTGACGTCATACTTTGGTGCTCTATAGCAGATGTTCTTCATAGCCAAGGCAAAAATCTAAAATGGCACAGACTTTCCTGGTTAATAGCGTAAAAGGTCTATTCACCTTTAGCAGACTTTCATTTTTCATATACAGGTTTCTGTCTTCACAGTTTCACACAGTAAAAACAAAGCTTGGGTATCACTATCCCAGCATGAAACCAGTACCCTGTACAGTGTGTGTTTTACATTGAATGTCCCACATGACTGTGAGTGATGAATGATTGTATGGGATCTGCCTGATGCCAAGCCCTGACCCATGTCTCTCTCTCATTGCTCATCCCCTCTCATCTCCATACCCAACTAAACCCCACACCCCAGCCACCAAACCAAACCCTGCTTCAGCCCACAAAAGTGTATTTGTAATATTCAGGGTTACACACAGTATACAAACTACATGTATATAAGGCATACTATATACATCATAAAGCCATACTATAGGGATGGCCGCAATATAAACTATCTATAACTATCTAAATCTTTAACCCATTGCAGGGGAATACCACCCATTTTCAACATACTATATCATTGTTGTGTGGAAATAAGAAAAATAAATCTTCTGTGTTGAAGTGAATTGATTGTTGGGGTCATGTGATCAGTGTACTCGTTGGCCTGCAGAGTCCAAATGACTGAAATCTAGTGGTGGCGACTGCAGCACATTAATCCATGGGTAAATTAAATTAATAAATTAAATAAATAAATAAATACAAATGATACTTTTCAGGATACCAATAAAAAAAAAGCTAAAAATTATTCGGGATTTCAATTCAAATACAGCAAAAATAGCTGATCTGATAGAATCACTGCATGCAAAGCTTGTAGATCGGCTATGTTGCTATTAGGCTATGACAGTATATGCAATGTGGCCCTCTGGAGTGAGTGTGGAACTACTGTATAGTTTGTATAGTGGCCCTCTCCATGGTCAAAGTTGCCCACCCCTGCTGTAGGGCAAAACATGCACAGCCATGCCTGCACCGCCTCACTGGGTTGAATCCATTCAGCCTGAGCCCCTGCAATGCATCGTCAGGACGTTTATACAACAGCACCACCGAGGGCGTCCTGACCAACTGCCTCGTCGCCTTTTATGGGAGCTGCATCTCCCTCCGCTCCAAAGCCAATCAAACCGAGGGAACCGAATGGACGCTTTACGTAGCGCGTGTGTAGATTCCCAAAGATACAAAATGGCACCATGCAATTAAACACTTTGTTGAGAACCACTAATGTAGATGGCTGGACCATTCTGTGCCACCACGACACAACAACGATAAAGGTGTCAGAGCTCAGTGGAGCACATCTATGCCAGGAGGCATAGATCCCCCAAATACACTGTTTGATGCAGTCAAACTAAAGGTCCCACCCTCCCTTTCAGTTCCTTCTTTACCCAGTCTTTTCTTTCCCTTTTGTTTTTTAATTACTACTTTTCCATTACTTGGAAGTACTTTATCTTGTTAGTTGATTAAGTAACTACAGTAAACGAGATGCAGGGACAAGAGTTGCTGGAAAAAGTCTAGTCTAGATCCATAGCGAAATCAATTGGCTGCCTGGCAACTAATGATCAAATTATAGCATGATGTGTAGCCACTGATGCAAGTTGCTCATACTTGCATCACAATATTGTGTTGTTACATAATCACTGGAATGCTTGAATACAATATTACTGTACCATCCCTGTGTATCACCCATCCCTATACACATTAAATACATCATTAAATAATGTATCTTGTAACTTTTGTCAAACCATCACTGAAACTGGGTATATTTGACAGAAATTCACAGAAATTCACCAAAACTGATATGTGGGGGAAAAAAGCTACCTTCTATGATGTTACTGCGCATCAGGAAGGTATAGTGAAAGACCCACCCACCTCAGACATCAGCAACATTATGAAAATTACAAAAATAGAATTGCCGGTGTGTTCTAAGGTTAAAGGAGAATTCCATGTAGTTGTTACGTCCCCACCAAAGAGGTCCAGGTGTTATTTTGTGCAAAATTGCATTATTGGCTATTTCCCCTACCATAAGCCACTTGGGATACTATTTACATTATGAAGAGAGGATATAAAAAAAATGATTTTTGAGTGATTGAAATAAGAGAATTAGCACAACACCCCAAAGCCCCATTCAATTCAATGCAATTCATTGAGGGCTTATGGTAGGGGAAATAGCCAATAATGCGCTTTTGCACAAAATAACCTCTTTGGTGGGGACGTAACAACTACAACTACAACTAAAGGTAAGAAAGCCTTCTAGTTCTAGTATGGCATTCTCCTTTAAGCAAGCAGCATGCTAAGCTAAATCAGGGAATGCAATGAAGAAACTGGCTGCCCATGGGTACAAGACACCCACAGCAAGACAGTTTAACATGAGCCATATAATGCAAAACATTGAATTTCCGTTTAACTTCAGAGCCATGCTAACATTGAATGAACTTTTAACTTTTAAACTCCCAACTAATTAGAAGGTGGAGTCTGGGGTGGTGGAGGCACATTGATGCCAGCAGCAGCAGTACAGCAGTAGTAATGTGTGGCAGCAATGGAACCATAACCAACTAGATCTATAATAAGCGGCCATAATTTAAATGGACCGCCTTGTTGTGGTTATGAACTGCGATTGCTGCCTAGAAAAGTGTGGCTGATTAGAAACACCAACAATCGGTATGACAGCTGATTAGCTGGAGGCGTATCATGTACCCCTGTGTCCTGCATGAACTAATGTGCTTAATTTGTACACTTTCTCACACACACACACACACACACACACACACACACACACACACACACACTCTCTGTGGAGGCACTCACTGTAATATCTTCAGAGGTGCAATTACAGCCTCTTAGTGGATCATTGTGTATCTGTGGCTGAGCTAACAGTAAGTGACATTCTACAGAGAGGACAGAAACGCTCTGTCCCCAGGACAGTGTCACAACACGTTTTCTACATAGCCATATTATCACATCGCCATGGGAGTGGAACCACGGAGTCACTCATGAGCAGTGGGATAATGCACCGACGATACTCTCTCAACACATTTCCAAACCCCCAGCAAAAAAAGAATAAACACCCGGGTGAACTGAGTGGTGCAACTTCGTGTGGGGGTCCCCGGAACTAGACCCCCAGGAATGCGGCCAGGGTGTCCGAAACGAGAAATGACAGAGGTACGGCGTGGGGGTCCCCGGAACATCCAGACCCCCAGGAACGCGCCCAGGGTCCTGGTGCGGTTTGTTTAGATCCACATGTGATTCATGCTATTGGTTGCGCCACAATACTATCCCCGTCCCTAACCCCAACCCTAACCGCAAGCAGAAGCGACGTAGTCGGAATGGCGGTGCGTGGGAATGCCACTCTGTCCCCATGCTATTGATAAGCCCATGAAAACATGTATTTTTGAACTGTTAGCCTATTAGTGTCATGAGTCACTGCAATAAATAGACTTATTTATTCTTTCGGAACGAGGTGGATTTCTTCACTGTGAATAAAGGCGTCAACCTGTATAAACAAAGCATCAAGTATATATATTAGTTTTGAGCTTCATATAATTTTCGTAACGGTGTGTGAGTTCTTAGGCTGCTTAAGTGGGCCTGTTTATTTATTGTTTCATTATAGATGTCAGGCATTTTCCGGTCAAACTTCAGTGGTTTTCACTTATAAAGACCACAGAAGATCTTGGAATAATGAAGTGCCTGCTTTTGTTCTTCACAGCAAAAAGAAAATGCTCTATGCTTTTATACTGTAGTTGAACCAATGCACATTTAATTAAGTTGAATTGCACTTGGACTCAACTGATCAAGAGGCCAACGGCGTATAAATGCTACCCGAGAAAATAACGTGAGAAAATAATGACTGAGCCTCTATGCAGGAACACAAAGTCTCGAAAGTCCAGTGTTCATGCGTGCGTAGGGAAGAAGTTTTCTGCATAATCTATCATTTGGTTAAAACAAAACACATGCTGAGAAGTTATTTCTGTGTGTGTGTGTGTGTGTGTGTGTGTGTGTGTGTGTGTGTGTGTGTTTGCGCGTGTGTGTGTCTTATCCATTTGTAGCCAGACAAATGTGTGTATCTCGTACGTGCATGCGGATGCACATTTAGGCGTGATGCGCAGACCCACAAACTGGTTATCCAGTGACAGGCACGAAGATAGATAAATAAATAAATGAATCCAGACACTCTTCCTTACAACTGACAGTTTTTAGAGTGAACACCCTGTTTGTTTTGGGCATATTGCATTCTGCTGTCACACAGTCTCCCATGGCATAATTAGATTCTGTCCATGGTTCGGCTCACTTCACTAATATCCCTTCACCTCACCAGTGCAATGTTGGAAAGCAAATACAAAAAAACTAAAAACTAAGTAAAGTCAACCGCAATTTCCGCAATGGTCAACTTTTTTATTTTAAAGACCCCCGTAACTTTATTACGTATGTAACAGTCCATTTGGAACGCCCTGAAGGAACCCAGAGGGTCCCTGGACCCCACTTTGACTTATGATTTGCAATATATCTTGAAGTTGATTATATCATATCTTGAAGAGCAGCACATCACCAATGATGATGACGCTAACATGATAATGTTGCTCAGCTGTGGCGCAGCAGCGTCATCTTACCCATTTTGTCACCACATTGTATAGAAAATCACCATCTGTGAATAATTAACAACATTCTTTAATCTTAATAAGCAGACCATGATTGACACACAAAGTTGCACAACTTGCCACAATGGGTAGTAAATTGTCCTATTATCAGCCCCCCATCAAAACCACAGCTGTCAACTCAATCGTACGAACGTTTTCAGTAAAGTTGTAAAAGTAATATGTCTATTTATGAAAATAGCCAGGTTGCATATATAGCCATACATCAACAAGTTTGTCTCCACCCTGGCCTTGACGCAGTGTCCTACGCGCAGGCATGCCAATGTACATACATACGAACACACACTGAATATTGATATGCACTCAAGCACGAGGGGAGGATGCGTATGGCAGGAGAGAGGGAGTGGGAGGAAACAGAGGTTGACAGAGAAAGATGCATTGAGAGCAGACAGACAGACAGAATACCAGCAACAGTTGAGTGAGATAGAGAGAGAGAGAGAGAGAGAGAGAGAGAGAGAGAGAGAGAGAGAGAGAGCGAGAGAGAGAGAGAGAGAGAGAGAGAAGAGAGGAGAGAGGAGAGAGAGAGCACACAAGATAGGTACACAGAGAGAGACAAGTGAGATGGAGAGAGACAGGAACTGGCATAAATCAGACTTTGACTTAGCAAACAGAATGTGATGGAGAAAACGTTAAGAGTGCGCCGCAAAGTGATGAATGGGGGAGAAAGGTAAGGTAAGCACTGCAACAGAACAAGTGAGAGAAAAGCGGAGATAAAGAGTGAGTGGGAAGAATCAGAGAGAGAGAGAGATAAAGTTGAATGTAGGGAAACAGAGACCGGTCAGAGAGAAGTAGATAGAGAAAAGCGGAGATCAAAAATCATATGGGAAAAAAATGAGAAGGAGTGATATGGTGGGGCTACTGAAGATGGGGAAGGAGGGAGGGAGGGGGAGAGAGAGAGAGAGTCAGCCTATGACACAAAGAGGAAAGCCAGAAGAAGACGGCTCGTAGAAGCAGGTGCAAATCCCTGAGAACCCCGAAGTCATCAATCTTCCAGTGAGGTGGAACAAGGCAAGCCGCCCGCCCCAGTTGGAGCTGCATGGGGCTGGAGCCGCGGCGCTCCCCTAGTACCGCCACCGAAATGTATTACGCACATTCATTTCCATCTATCAACCTCCACTCCCTTCCCGATAACACCCGCAATTCACCAGCAAATGTAGATTCATTGCAGGAGGGAGAGAGAGAGAGAGAGAGAGAGAGAGAGAGAGAGAGAGATGTACTTATCGTATGCATGTGCTCAAAAACAGCTTAAAATGTTTGTGTCTGCCAAATTTCTGTTCTGAGTGTTAATCTAACTCTGAAATTGTCCAAATGGAAACAAATTGACCCATAACGGTCCATTTGGTTCCATTAGTACACTAAATGAACTCTGAGGCTTTAATTGTGAATGCCGTCTTGCGCATGTGTTTGTGTATGTACTGCACATCGTGCATGTACTGCACATCAACGCCTTTAGTGTTGGCAATTGCACAAAACATTATGTGTATGTCAGCACTTTTGAAAGATGACATGTTGTTGAATCACTGGCAACCACTGCCACCACGTCACATGCACATGACGAAGTACCACAGCTGCATGTCGTGTATCAACTTGTGTATACACGTATAGATGCAGAACTTGCATGTAAGCCCGATTTATACTTGTACTGTACATCTCATATATTCGGTGGGTGACCAGATTGTACTCAAACGACGGAGCATACATTAAAGGACCACTTTTTCATAGAAGTTAGAAGTTTCTATTAGCTTGGATTCCCCATTGATGACGACACTGGTGGACAGGTTTCTGAACTGCCCACAGCCGTCCTAGAGACACAGAGTAGAAAAATATTGTGGAATTTTATCATGATTACTGTATTATTGAGGAACTATTATACGAAGATAGGTTGAAAAGTGGTCCTTTAAGTATTTTCTTTATATGGAGCGTGTCACAAGGTGGGACGGACTGACGGCCATATATGGTGGCATGACGTGTCACGAGACGGGAGGGACTGACGGCCGTATATGGTCGCGTGACGGACAGAAACGATGGACGGACTGAAAGGCTTTCATAGTAATCAGTCGCAATTACCTCTCTCTTTCCTAAAATAAATACAAGTCGGACAGATGTGTTGAAAATGAGCCTTCCTTTGGGATTCTCTTCACAGCACTGTAGATGTGAACTACAGTGAAAGTATCTGATCAGCATAAAGCAAAGCTGAGTGAAGGCTCCACAATGTGCTGTGTATGCGAGTGTGGACGTATATGCGTGTTTGTGTGGGACATGTTTATGTGTGTCTCTACTTCTTCCCTTGTGAGGAGTGTAAGGAAATCATGCAATGTGAGTGAAGACACTTTTTGCGTAACAGTTACAGTTACAAGTAGACGTTTTTTGAGAGAGAATTAAGAGTGAAAATGTGCACATTACAGCTGGTGTGAAATTGAAGCCTGCTCAACTTTATTTCCTAGCTTTGAATCGAGCATCAACAGCTACAGGTGTCGAACATCAGTTTGTATCTTCACTTCGCTGGCTTCCATTGAAAATTAATGTGCGAAGGCAGCAAAACACCAGAATAGAAGACACCAAAATAGTCCAAGCACGGAAAGCATGTACAGTACAACTCTCAGTAAATAATCATCAGACAATGTACGCTTTGATGTCTGGAAATAGCCTGAATAGCATGATTGCCTTTATCCACAAAACAGAGGTCCTAAATACACACACAATAGGCCAAGCGGCCCACTCAATGTTAACTGCCAGGCTGCACAGATTGTCAACAAACAGGTTCATAGTTTATTTATAATTTGGTGGTCTTCACTTTTTAGGGAGCATTATTAGGGTTATGGATTTTTGTTTTGTTTCTCAGCACCACTGCCATAAATATATTGTTGTTGTTAGTAGGAATAAACACAGGACCACCTGGGTAGAAGTGGACTAAGAAAGGGGAGGAGCCAAACCAAGTTCATGTTTCTACCAAAAAGGAGGCGCTGCCCAGAGGCAAAAAATAAAGGGGGTATTTTTACAGAATGGGTTCCCAGATTGGGCATGTACAGTAGTACTGTATAAGTTAGGGGTAGTGGAAGCGTAAATGCTACAAGGATCACATAAAAACTAAGAAAAGAAAACGGGTAGTTCCACCAATCACAGGGTATCACACAACTCGAGAGAGAGAGAAGAAAACATTTATGCACAGATTTATGCACAGAGACATTAGCATGCTGCAGGGGGACACCTCTCGGAAAACCATACAGGTCGTGCACTGCAGAAACAATAATCCATTTCCATCATCGAAATCAATGGACTCATCTCAAATAATTGTGATTAGGTGGCACATACAGTACATACACTGTACACAAGCATGCTTATGCATGTGCAATTGTGCATATGTATTTGACTCAGGAATCTTCACACAGAATCCATGCTTCGCCTTGTCATGTCACCTTCTATTTACGTTGTCCTCACGAAGGGGTTACATTACACTATGACTGTTACACTTACATTAATGTCTGTGCATGTTGTGTCTGTCTGACTGTCTCTCATTGCAGTAATGGGATTTTTACTTGCCCACTTTGGCTCTGCAATTGTACCCCAAATAAATGTTATTGAGCCAGATAATTGATTGATTGATTGATAATTTAATTAGTACTCATTCTGCTCAGCTTCTGTTCTCCATAATAAGTCCAGTGAGGACTGTATTTCAAACCAGAGGGCTCTACTGCTCCTGGTTGCTCAGTTCCTATTTAATGATCAAATTCAACACTTTAATTGATTTGAGTTTAACAGATCTGATTGCTCAGTTCCGTCCGTCCGTCAGTCAGTCACACATTTGGTGATGCTGATGGCAGCACCAAATGTGTGCACGCTGCCAGTAGGTCCAGGAGGTACCTCCATCGCACCACAGTGTGTCCCTTGGTGCTTCTTTCATTAAGAAATAACAACATGTACTGTAATAGGAAGGTACAGTATACGTCATACACCTGTGACAAATGCAAATACGGAACACATTTGGAGGCAGTGCAGCATTACTTTTCAAACATTTCCCAAGTCTGCAGGGAATGACGTGCACAGCGCCAACATGCAGAGCCTAACTAAATCCACCAGTGAGTGCTTATAATGTGGGATGCACACGGAGATCCGACACACCAAAGGTCCGACATGCGGAAACAACGGTCGGACATGCGGTCGGACATGCGCTGCTCCCTGCGGTTATGGTTAGGTTAGGGTTTGAGGTAGGTTGTCGTTCTAATGACAGTCGGACCAATAGTATGTCGGAACTTGTGTACACCAGTGAGTGCATACACAATTCAAGCAGCAGGGGAGCTCAGGGAGAGGAAGATCATGTTTTGGAGGAGGTGAAGACAACAAAGGCATGGAGATTAGGGGAATTTCTGGGCTGTGCTCCTGGGTGTCTGGGTCTCTGGGTTCGGGGTGCATGGAGGGGTGAAAAACCCTACCCAATACATTATAAAACAACAGAGGGTTATATAGGCTCCTGGTTATCTTCCAACACATTGTGTGGCACTGCTCTGCACAATGACTTGAACTCGCTGACAGCGATGTAATGAAAAAGGCGCAGATTAATCATTTTAAAAATGGATGAATTTGTTTTTGAACACATCAAAGAAGAACAGGATGGAGCTGAATTAATGTGCTGACAGTTTGGATAAAGTGTACAGGCTGTGCCCTGCACCATGTTTTGTAGACACACTAAAACTAAAACAACACTGAAGTGTCATTGAGGCCCTTTGAGCACTTTCAGAGCCTCTGGGTGTACATGGCTGTATCATCAGCCATCAGCCAAGTGAGCCCTTTGAGGCCCTTTGAGAGCCTCTGGGTGAGCCTTTCCTCACTGTGTATTATATTTATAAAGGAGGCTCTAATGCAGCGTTGATTTTGAGAAGAAGTGGACACTCCCTGCCAGGAAGTTTATTATTACAAAACATACATTAACCACTTAAGCCCTGTGCATTTTGGCCGATCTAAATATAGCCAATGTACAAGCTCACAATGGTGAGCTGGTATGTCTGTCACAGTATTGATACTTTTAAGTGACAAACGTGAGTACAATTTGAGAAGAAGTGGACACTCTCTGCCAGGAATGTGGAATAGACAGCCCAAGGACAGCCAGGCGAGTACAGAGGCAATGGTGGTGAACAAATCCCACCGGAATGAAAGATCAAGTGCAAAGTGTGAGAGGGTTTTCTCTCAAACTCAAACATTTCCTCGTTTCTATTGTTGAACCACAACTCAGTTCAACCCTGTTCCTGTGTAGGGTCATGGATTTCACAAGGACTTTCACAAGCATTACATTTACCAACTGTTTTTTTTTTGTAAATGAATTGATCATACCACAGCGTCACATGAAAGCATTAAAAGTAGGAACAGCTCGAAACACGGTGTGAATCGATGTTTTTGCTACGTTTGAATCTGAATCCTAAACAGTAACAGTAAAATGACACAAATTCTTTCTGGGTTTTAATGGGTTAAGACCCATCCCTTATGGTATTAAGACCCCAAAAACAATGTTTTAATGGGTTAAGACCCATCCCTTATGGTATTAAGACCCCAAAACATCTAATTTTACAGAGTTACACTCACTCGGTAATTGAAAGCTGCATGATCTATGGCTATGCAGTACAATTTACACAAGGTAGAAATTATTGCAATAATAATTTGTAAACCCAAACTAAATATATCACATATTATATTTATAATACATCATGTTCTCTTTGTTTATTCTCCAAGTAATTATAAAATGCAAATAGATTGTGTTCAAAAAGCCATTTAAGTCTGAATCACTTAACCACATCAAGCTTTGGAAAGCTATTACAATTTAGGCATTTAGCAGACGTTCTCATCCATAGCAACATACAATAAGCAAGGTAATATACATATCAATAAAGGTAGTGTGGTGCGGCCAGTACCTCATTGAACTACAGGATCACAGATAATCCAAGACCTTAGTATTAGACGTCTACTCGAAACCAAGGGTTCTCTTTAGGCCGCAACCCCCCAAAATAATAGTTCAAATTGGGACCCCCCCCCCCCACCCCACCCTGACTAGCACTAGGAATTGAGGGCATTGCATTCAGTTTGACTCGGTTCCAAAAATGTATTTTGTGAAAATAGCAGATCTACAAGCTATCAAAATATTTGCATCTTTCTTCTTACGTAATATTTGACAATTTGGCATTACAAATGTCTTAAAATTACTTGAATTGTGTCACTGTCGAAATATGCAGATACCCTGTAAGCCTATATAAGTATTCTGTATATTGGTTTGTTTACTGTTTAAGTGAGAAAAAAATATATTGCAATTTGCATCACAAGTTTACAGTTGTAAAACAGTGGGTGAAAGTTCTGAAGGCAAGGTTTGATTTAGATAAATTGTGTAACGTGATTTAGAGTGGAGAGTTTGGTTTTGACATGGATGTTTGAAGTTTGAGAAGATGAGTGTACATTTCAGTTTTTTTTAAATTGACCTAATTTCAAGAAATGTCTTGGCAATCACGGAAAAATTTGGCTGACTATCACTGTCCGTGGTCCTGAATGATCAAAACAGCTTTTTTTCCCCCCTTTCGGCTATAGCAGTGATTCTCAAACCTTTTAATTTCAATGACAGCCATAACTCTGAGAGTATATAAATGGAACCACATAAGGGTTCATTTCTATGCTCTCAGAGTTACAGACCTCACAGCTAGAAGGTCCCGGGTTTGATTCACGTTATCAGTGCCCATACCCTAGGTGGGGTTGGCGAAATGGCCTTTCTGTGTGGAGTTTGCATGTTTTCCCCGTGTCCCTAGGCCTAGGGTAGGTACCCTATTACCCTAAAAAAAATTCAGTAATCCTGGTCTCTATACTGCCTCCCTCTGGGAACCCATTCCACTCCATCTGCCTGATGGAGTGGAAAGGAACTGTTTGGAATAACGTGTTCCTTCCACATGCTATACGTCCACCAGGATAACTCCCTCTGTCCCTCAGTTCACTGCTCTCCCCAGATTGGCAGAGAAGAGGCGCGCCCAGGATTACAGTTTAGGCATTGGCACCGTGTGAAAGGAAAAATGGGTTACAAAATCATGGAATATTTTTTTATAAATGAATAATAATAATAATAATAATAATAAGGGTAATATTAATACTAATAATACTAATACTAATAATAATAATTTTACAGACCTGTAAGCATCTATTTAATGGGTCCCTGGACCCTAATTTGAGAACTATACTATACTACATAATTCATTGTGGATGAAAGCCATTTTTTTAATCTTGTTTGTGTTGGTATGATTAAAGGACGACTTCACCCAGTTTCAACCCATCTTCATATAGTTGGTCCTCACTAATGCTCATTATACTATGGGAACGTTTGTCTCTATATATTGACCTGATGTAAAGATGCAATAAAAGAGAAAAAACTCACTCTTGCCACATAGCGTGTGACCTTTATGAATGATATTGATCTAAATGGATAGACCAGAGAAGTCAGAGCACGGTGGTAACAAGAAAAGTCATTATAATATGGTAATTCTTTTCTCCACTCACTCTGTGTATCATAGGAAGGCTGTGGACACTTCATAAACCCGTCTATACCAGAGACATCATCGATGGGGAATCCGAGGTTAATAGAAACGTCAGGCTTTCTATTCCTGGAAAGTTAGCATGCGATAATGGAAGCCATTGTTCTGTTAAAAAAAAACTAAATCTGTCGGGTTTCTGAAATGTACACAGTCCTCCTCTGAGACACAGACTAGTAAAATGGTACCATTTTATCATGAACATACTGTAGGTTGAAAATGGATGAAGTCGTCCTTTAATGCTAAATAGCCTCAGTCAGAGAGATAGCGAGATCCCAGAGAGGTTAGGGGAGTTGTAATGGAATTTGCTGTTCACCTTCACGATAGTGATACGCACAGCTTTTGTTGACTCAATAGCCAATTCCTCAAGCACGGCCCTTAGACCAAAATGTTGTTTCAAAATAGGCAGTTTGGCTGAACATTTAGCAAAAACAGCCACTGCACAAGCTCTCAACGTACTGTAATACAGTGCATTGTAGATTGGCTATTGACAGAGGCCAACACACTTTAGTACTGGGCGGAGAGAAACAAACAACACCACAACAAACAGAAGTACAGAAACATTGGTCAACTAAGAATATATGGTTTAACTGCAAATGCATTTGGGTAAGCATTTGGCACACCCCCAGGTTAAAATGTCAACCCTAGGCGACTTGTTTTGTTTTAAAGGTTTTCTTTTCTCTTACAATAAAGCTTTTGTTATTTACAAAATGAATGTGTAAATTCTTCAGTAAACATACACCCATCACATCATCCCCATTTCTGCCTCTAATAAGAATTTAAAATATTATTTTATTTTTTAGCACAAATTTTCCAAATTATGTGTGATAAAAACTACTTGTAGCTGGTGTCGAAACTAATGAGTTGGAAAGTTTTAGAATTTTGGCGTGGTGTTACAGTAGGTAGGCCTATGTGTATAAGGTTTTCAAAAAGCTGTGCAAACAAGTTGGGCGCGCCCCGTCTGTTTGCACTGACTCAAATATTAGATATATCAGTATTATGGTTGAAACCCCAATAATTGATAAGAGATTTTTCTGAGATCTGGATTCTGTTACTACTATATATTGGGTGTGCTAAATAACATACAAAAAAAAGTGCCACTCGTGATCTCAAAATAGAAGCTCAGCGCCTCATTGCACTGCTGGTGTTTCCAAAAAAGTTAAAACAAATGTCTTGATGCACATGGCCCCTTAGTCTTGTTGGATTCAATCTCAGAGTGCTCTCGAGGTAGTGAACTGAGAAGTTCATTGAACATCTTGGCAGACCATGCACATTTCCCTCCTACAGATACAGTATGGACAGTAATATTGTGTAATGTTCAGGATAGACTATAATAATATTCTGTAATTCTATAATAATACTTTATTTCCATGAACCCAAATTAAACATTTGAACGATATAGTTTACTTTTGATCTAAGCTTGTACTGGCTCAACAGGCCCGAAACGTAAGGCTACCTGGGGCCTCATCAAACCCTGTACCCTCAAGACACTGCCCCCACGGACACCCTTAGATCTCCATATATGGAGCTGACCTATTCTGGCATTCCTTATGTCGATCTGACTTCATCAAACCCTGTACACTCAAGACACATACTCCATATATGGCCAGTACAGAATTAATTCCATATGTTGATCTGACTCCAAAGCGCCAGCGCTCCCCCAGCAGTCTGCCGTCACCCAGGTGGATGCGTGCATGTGACCTCAGTCGCTTCTCGCCCTCAGGGCATCTTCCTGGTATTAATCTGACTATATTGAGTTTGAAAGAGCTTTATGCTGAAACTTACAGTATGTCTAGCAAACAGTAGTACTGTACATTGGTCAGATATACAGTACCAGGCAGAAGAATTATAATGACATCAATGTGTATGCTATTTTGTTATACGGTGCCATGCATGGAGCTGACCTACAATGTTACGTGTCACTGTGTGACATGTTGAAAGGTCGTATCTGCCAGTCTGTCAGTGGGATTTATATATTTAACAAATGAAAAGTATTAACAAGACAAGAGCTGTTCTTTTTTTGGTAAAGGTTATATGGCCTTGATGCCCCCTCGAGAGACCCGGAAAATAAATCCCTGTTCATTTTCCTCATAGACTTTTCAGAAAGCATTTATTTAAAGACGTTTACACCGCGGACAAAGCCAACTCTTGTCGTGACAAATCATGACAATAAACACAATGTTTTGGGCCAAACAAAGAATTAGAAAGTAGAAAAAAATGCTTTTTTGGTTGTTTTTCTTCTTTGTAATTATTTGTTTGATGTTGTCATTATTTGTCACGACTCGAGTTGGCTTCATATGACGCTTTAAATAAATACTTTTTGAAATGTCTATGGGAAAAATGCATTCGAATTAATTTCCTGGGCCTGGCGTCGTCATGAAAGGGGGCGGGACTGCTACGCTCTATACACTTCTTCTATATAGCCAAAAAGCAGGAAATCATCATAGAGGAGGTAAAGATAAGATAAGAGGGAAAAGAATATATACAGTGAGGGAAAAAACTGGTGGGTGGCGGATTCAGAATTTACAGGGGCCAGTTTCGAATTGCAGCCGTCCGTAGGTGCCCTTTGAGAGGTTTTGAATGGAGTCAAGGGATTTGCATGTCTTGTTTGTAAGGCGTTCCACATTTTGGTAGAAATTAATTTAGTCCCTTGTTTGTGCCGAATCTGGGTTGCACATGCATGGTTTGTTGAACTCCCTCTGGTGTTGTGGGTGTGGACTTCGTTGACATTAAGGAAGTAATTAGACAGGTACATGGGTATCTTGGTGGAGTGGCAAATCTTGTGGATCAGACCCATTGCAAGATGCTGTACTCTGTCATCAACCCTAAGCCATTCCAGCCTGTCAAAATGGGCAGGGGGGAGACAGTGTTCCGTTCACCTTCACCATCTGTTCTCTTTCCTCCAGGCAGGATTTCATCCAGCTCACTGATGTGCTATCAAAACCCATTGCTTTTAGCTTGGTAACCACTAGTATGGAGTGGTTCACAGTGTCAAAAGCCTTTTGGAGGTCCAGCATGACCATGCCGCAGTATTTGCCAGCATCCACCTTGTGTTTGATGTGGTCGCTCAAATTACACAAATAAGTGTAAGTAATATTGCTGCTTCATACTGTACATTGGGTCTTGACCATCTGGCTGAAAACCCTGGCATTGGCATGCAGAAAGTACAAGAGAATGTAGACTACATGAGCACAAGTGATGGGAAGCCACAGCACCCTGGCACTAACCATACTATTACTCGCACAAAGTCAAAGATGATGGACCTTCAAACATAAGTCCATATCTTCATAAATAACCAAATAACTGAACAACTGATCAAGATTCAAATGCTCTGCACAACCTGATTGTAACTGCTGAAGTTATAGAGCCTGCTTCTCTCTCTCTCTCTCTCTCTCTCTCTCTCTCTCTCTCCAAGTCTTTCTTGTTCATTGACTTTATACTACTTTCAACCTGGTATCCCTATTTTGACCATTATAGATGAAAATCCCCCACCCCCCAAAACAGAAAGAAAAAAAAGGAAACAAATTGCGAAAATAGACCACAACAAGATCTTGTGAGCTTATAGATATGCTATTTTCGCAGCAGCACAAAACTTCATACAACAAAGTATAAAAAAGTATTTTTAAACTAAAAGATGTGAGCCAACACAGCCCTAGTATGAAACACATGTAGCTGACACGATCACAAGACTACACCTAACACTGAGTGCTGTGCGTAGAGTCACAGCCAGTATGATGCTTGTGTTAACCTTTTCCAAATCAAAGAACATAACCAGTGATAGTACTTAACTGAACAGACAAGCACATAAAATCACATACCTGTAACAAATCTCTCTTTTCTGTCTCTCCCTCGCCTTCTGTGTTGCTGACGGTCAGAATGGATTAAAGTAGTCCAAAGGTTTGAGCGTTCTCTGTCTCTCTTCCTCTCCCTGCAAGTGAACAGTGAAGGGCTTATGGCTCTTTGCTCACACACACACACACACACACACAAACACTGTCTTTCTCTCTCCTCCCTCTTGCTCCGTGATCTGCCTATCCTCTCAGTTCTCTCAATCCCCTTTTCTGGCTAAGACCCTCCTTCTTTCAGCCAATTCTCTCTCTCTCTCTCTCTCTCTCTCTCTCTCACACGCACAGTCACTTTAACTAGCTTCTACCCTACTCTGCTATGACCCCCCCCCCCCCTCTCTCTCGCACACACGCACACACTCAGTCACTTAACTAGCTTCTACCCTACCCTACTCTGCTATGACGCCCCCCCCCCTCTCTCTCTCTCTCTCTCTCTCTCTCCACTTTTTTCTATTATCTCATCTCACCTTGTCCCGGCCTCCTTTCTTCCTGTCAGACATGAGGCAGGGAAAGTGAATACTCTCCCTGCCTCGTGTCTGATCACCTTCCTAACCCCCAGACCTCTCTTTCTGTTCCTTTCTGAACCTCACCGTCACAATCTCTGATGCACTCCAACATTTTGTTTCCCCCCTCCTTCCCTCTCCTTTCTTCTTGTCATTGGCCATGCAAGGCCAGGGTCTCCATCTCCATCTATTACTCCTCCTTCAGCCTTTGTGTCTAAATTGTTGTCTCCTCTGACTCTCTTGCTTTCTTGCTCTCCTATTCTTCCCCTCTGAGCCCCCCCCCCCCCCCCCCCCCCTCCTCTCTGTCTCTATGTTACGTTCCTCTGGTATACTAATGATATAGTATACCTCTGAGCCCCCCTCCTCTCTGTCTCTATGTTACGTTCCTCTGGTATACTAATGATATAGTATACCTCTGAGCCCCCCTCCTCTCTGTCTCTATGTTACGTTCCTCTGGTATACTAATGATATAGTATACCTCTGAGCCCCCCTCCTCTCTGTCTCTATGTTACATTCCTCTGGTATACTAATGATATAGTATACCTCTGAGCCCCCCTCCTCTCTGTCTCTATGTTACGTTCCTCTGGTATACTAATGATATAGTATACCTCTGAGCCCCCCTCCTCTCTGTCTCTATGTTACGTTCCTCTGGTATACTAATGATATAGTATACCTCTGAGCCCCCCTCCTCTCTGTCTCTATGTTACGTTCCTCTGGTATACTAATGATATAGTATACCTCTGAGCCCCCCTCCTCTCTGTCTCTATGTTACGTTCCTCTGGTATACTAATGATATAGTATACCTCTGAGCCCCCCTCCTCTCTGTCTCTATGTTACGTTCCTCTGGTATACCTCTGAGCCCCCCTCCTCTCTGTCTCTATGTTAAGTTCCTCTGGTATACTAATGATATAGTATACCGTTTCTCCCTCTCTCCTTCACCCCCTAGTCTCCTATTCTCTCTTCCCTGTTTGCAATGCTTCTCCCTTTTTTGCACGCACGCACACCCGCACGCACGCACGCCCCTCTCTCTCTCTCTCTCTCTCTCTCGTACATGCAAGGCTGAGATGTTGACAGAGTACCAGGGGTGTGTGGTAGTGCTTGCAGTGCTGCAGGGCTGTTTGCTGTTTGCGTACTCCACAGAATTGTGGTTCAGATGGGTGTCTGACTACATCTCCCATGAGGTTTTCCTCTATAGGGCTCTTTGTCTCTCTCAGAGTAGACTATCACACTTGCGTGTATGTGCAAAGCAACCTGCAAATGAGACAAGTTCACACTACAGTATGAGTATACATACACACACACACGCATGCGCACGCACACACAAAACACAAAGGGTAAAGTCTATGTATGTATGGACACATGCTTGCACAGTATGTATACTGTACTGCATATAGCTGCAAAGAGACACACCTATATGTATGGATTTCATGATGAGGACCTTGGGATGCACATGGTAACATGTCCAGCTTGTGATGTCAGTCTTCTACAGTATGGCATATCTATGAGTACAGTATGTATGAGTCAAGCATTTCAGCCCCATCCGAGCGACATTGACTTTCATCATAATATTACAATTTAATATTTAATTGTAATGAGTCAAAGATGTGGGAGGGTAGTAGCTGGGCTTTAGAAGCCAGACAGAAATGACATGGACGGGTTATATCAAAGGGGGTGATTTAGGCTCGACTTGAGAACGCCTGGAGGGGCGAAACGTTTGCGGACATTCCACTTTTTTCTTCATTCAGTAATTATTTGGGTCCAGCACCGTATTCTGAAACTGGGATGTGCATATCGTTTTCCTGCTGATATTAAATATTAAAAACTGTTTTAAAATGCATGTTGTGGTTCCTTTAAAGAGAAATGAAACATATTGTGGACAAGGTTAAGCCTACTATATGGCAGCATTAAGAAATGTGGCACTGATCTGTCCTGTGGTGTGATTATCTCAGGAATAACACCGCCCCACAGGCACACACACACACACACGTCTTCACAATACAACAAGAATGTCATTCAGCTCCTGGGCCATGGCTCAGTGGTCCAGACACCTTGTCTGGTAATCCAGTCTGGCAGTGTGCCGCGAGTTCGACTCTCAATCCCGACGGCCTTGTCCTCACCCCCCCCCCCCCCCCCCATCTCTCTCCCCATTTCCTACTGCCTACTGTCTAAAAAAAAAGAACGTCATTCAGCAGCGTCTCCGCCGTATACGGAGGCCGAGACAGCACAACAGGGACAGTGCAACACTTCACCGCTCCTTTTGCCTCGCGAGCATGTCTGGGAAGCAAAGTTCCCATGCAGTCTCGCACCACCGCCCGGTGAGTGGTGACAAAGCGCCCTCCGCAGCCACTCCCACGGGCCTGGAAGTCCACCCACCTCTGCTCTGACAGTGGACGGATACAGCACCCCAGGGAGGTCGCCGGGTACACGGTCGCCGCCTGGTGAGAAAGCACCCTCCATAGCCGCTCCCATCATGGGCCTGGAGGTCCGCCCACCGCTGCTCCGACCGACGGCAGACGCACCGCAGGGAATTAAGTCGCCCACAGAATTGCAAAAATGCGTCCTAAATCTACACCTACTATACTGCGTAATTGAACCCGTAGTTAAAAAGGGTATGGAGATGTTACAGAACCAACAACACTGGTGTCCACTGGCGTCTCACAGTGCGCTGGCGCGCACACACACACACACACACACACACACACACACACACACACACACACACACACACACACACACACACACACACACACACACACACACACACACACACACACACACACACACACACACACACACACACACACACACACACACTATATGCAGGATTAGTCAGCCTTACCCCCTGCTGTTGCTAAGAAGACAGACCTTGTTTTGCCTCTATCTGCAGGGGTCTATGCCACAAAAACATCATTATAGTTTCCATCTAAGGCATTCACTGCATGGCTTACAAGCTGACAACAAGTTGTGCTGCATGTACTTTGTATGTGTTTGTGTGTTGGGGGAGGGGGGTGCACCCACACATGTCTGTGCACGACTGCATAGAGGGATATATTCTGCAAGTGCAAAATGCGTTTGCTCAAGTGGTGACAGCTGATACATAATTCTGTAAATGACCATGTGTGTGTGTGTGTGTGTGTGTGTGTGTGTGTGTGCGCTCGCGTGTGCGTGCGTGCGTGCTTGCGTGCGTGCGTACAAACATGCTTTGAGGCAAATCAAATGCAGCCCATGCAGTCAATTGACAATATTCCATTCCATCCCATGGCTGAATAGCTTTGACAGATGATGGCAGAGGCTACATTTGTGTTTTAAATCTGGGTCCGTCCCAAAAAAATGTCAGCTCTTGCATTTTTGATAGCGGCCTACTGCATTTTCTGACTCAAACTGCAATCTCTCTCCTGTATTTCTGACTGTTTCTGTGTGTCTGATTCTCTGTTTATCGCTTTTGTTTGTGCATATGGCATGATCTCACAACTGGATGCCGCCATTTACAAGTTTTTGTGATAATATAGCGGTACACAGTACATGTGCTAATTTATCTGGGAAAGTGAAACAATCAACCAGTTTTTACAGTGCTCTCTCACACACACACACACACACACACACACACCCCTTTGCTTCAGTGTAGAAGTAAGACGTGAAGAAGTTAGCAGATGGACTCATCATTTCCTTTTTTGGCATATGAGATGACAGTAAGTGAGAGACAGATGTCTGCTGGCTTCCACAGTTTCATCCAAACTTTCCACCTGCAATTTAATTACCATGACTAAGCCAGGCAGTGTAATGCCGCTTATCCACCGAATACCTGGCAACCTACCTATGGCTGTGTAATGCTGCTTACTGCTTAGCCACTGAATAGTAACTATAGTGTTGCCACTTGCCTTTTTCTTTTGCTTTGGCATTAAGCCAAAGTACCTGGTAAGAAACAGATTGTGGGCCTGGGCCGTGGCTCAGCGGTCCAGGCACCTTCGCCGGTAGTCTGAGTCTGGCAGTGTGCCACGGGCTCGACTCCAGATCCCACCCCTACTGCATGTCACTACACCATCTCTCTCCTGACTGTCTGTCCCTCTATAAAAAAATATATATATAAAAAAGATATAAAATAAATAAAGAAAAAGAAGCACATTGTGACATTGGCAGGGATGGTGTGTGCATCTCTGCACCAACCGCCAAAAATATATTGTTGATATTGTTCTAAAGCAGTGATTCTCAACCTGTAGGGTATATGCGTTGTTTTTTTTTAAATAGAATGTGAAAGTGACTAAAGTCACCTGCGGCGGGCAGTGATGCAGTTGAAGCATGCAGGGTCTTCTCCTTGACACCCTTCCCCAGCAGGGTCCCTGGGTTGGCTGTCCCAGATATTTCATTAGTGCACCTGGAAATACAGATGTATGTAGGTCTCACTCTGCAATGAAACTGAGCAGCCTGACTAGTTGATACTAATTGCTTGATTCATGCAAAACTTCTGTAACTATTTCTGTTATCCTGCACACACAAGATTTACAAGTCAGGTGCAAATCTAAATGGTATACCTACAGTATCTACTGTAGGCCCGGGGTTGTGTGGTCTATCAAAAATACTGCATATACCCCAAAAGGCCTTGCTTGGATGGTGCCCCCCCTCAACATCTTGGCACCCTATGCGATCACCTACTGCCTATGCCCTGTTAACTATGACATTTTGTCAGTGTCAGCACAGATTGACAGCAGAAATACAATCCCTGTTGCCATGTAGGGCAATCTGCAATGGGAGAAATGTGCTGTATTATAGTTTGAAAAGTTTCTCAATGTGAATCCAGACTGAGTTATATGACTTTCAGAGAGACAAAATATAGCAACTGCTTTTTTGTACCAAGCAAGCTTGGATTTAAACAGAGTACAGAGGGAGTAACAGAAAACAAAACAGTGAGAGCGCGAGACTGACACATTAAGACAGAACCAGCACAGTGTACTCTGTACTGCAACCACTACATACACACCTGCAAGCACACACAAAAACAAACAAACAAACACAGAGGCACACACTGCATCAGTAATAATAATGCTCATATCCTTGCAGCATAAACAATCTGCCAGGACAAACAAATCCTAAACTGATTCAACCACACAATCCAATGTGATTGTTCATGTACTGTACAGCAGGCAAACCATTTCCATCATTTGTTCACTCTGTCCTCGCTGACTAAGGCATTATTGTTTTCCCCGTGCCTATCTCCAAGGCATTAGTGAAACGACTATCTTGTCCATCAGCACAAATGAATTAAAAGGGCAGTGAGCACACTTAAGCCATAGGGGCCCTGCTGGTGTATCCTGCTGGTCTATATGCGTGTATGTATACGCGCATGCGTGAATGCGTGTGCGTGTGTGCGAGCGACTGACCACGTGTAAAGCCATCCCGAGAGCAGAGCTGCCAGCTCTCACGCACAGCATCCACTGGTCATTGTCTACCACGCTATCATAGCCACAGTGTTGTCTGCTTTGTTTCGTCTGTCTGTGCATCAACTTTGTCCCTTTTAGCACGGTCTGCTTTTAAGTGATTCTGGTGGACTGAGCAATGCAATAAAGTATTCATGAGCGTGCGCCCGTGCGTGTGCATAATGTGCGTGTGCATGTGTGTGTGTGTGTGTGTGTGTATGTGTGTGTGACTGTGATGTGTACATTCTCTGATTAACCTCTATGCACAGATGGCATGGTGTACCCCTTTGGAGATGCACCTAATCCCTGGAACACATGGTGTGTTCTCTCTCTCTGTGTGTGTGTGTGTGTGTGTGTGTGTGTGTGTGTGTGTGTGTGTGTGTGTGTGTGTGTGTGTGTGTGTGTGTGTGTGTGTGTGTTGAGAGAGAAATAAGTGATTGTATGGGGGGGGGGGGGGGTTTGGGTGGGAGTAGTGGACGTGTACAGCATGCTCCACATACAACTGAATAGTGACTATTAAGAATGCACACAAAGAAAAAGTTACCAGCGCTTTATGTACTGTACAATAATTATGATAACAGTGTACAGGAGCACTTGCTTTTTAAATTATGCCCTTTGATATCCCATAAAAGACATTCTAATGAAATAATTAAGATTAATTAACTCGCGGAAATGTTCAGCAGAAAGCTGGTTTAGTGAGAAATGCAGTCAAAGTACCATTTGGCAGGATTACCAGTGTGAGTGCAATCACACTTCAAAGGTACAATTTAAAGTGTTTAACAAATATTGGGATTTTACATTGTGGTCTGTGCGTTCATGCCAGTGGTTGTTCGATGTTTCCATAATGCATAAAAATAATCCACTGCAACATCCACTCGGTTTTAATACATTATGACTAGGGATTACTGGTTTTTTTTTTAAATCATTTTCCCAATCTAATTGTACAATTTATCCTGATGATAGCTATTCAGCTCATTCACAACCAAATAAATGGGGTAACACACATGGACCCACTGATAACCTAAGCCTAATACTATGTGATCAAAACCACCAATGGCATCTATAGTACAGTATACTATAGCTGGAACCACTGTATAAAGCATGGGCCACATAGCTTGGCTCACACAGTAGGAATTTGGCATAATACATGTCAGATTATCCCATATTATGTACTATAGCCAGGATAGGAACATTGAAATATGGCGATTACGGACAGCCTGCCACATGAATGCAATTCTATCCTGAATATCAAGCATATATACAAAAATAAAGAAATCATACACATCCATGCACAGACGTTTGTGAATCTTTTTTTTTTTCTTTTTTTCTATTGTTTTCTCTGTGGCCAAAACATAAGAAATGCTGATATTGTTCTTAAATTTCAGCATTGCCAAATTATAATTCCGGAAGAGACAAACAATGACTCAAACTTTTAATCCCTATTCGAATGGATCAGATTTTGAATTTGGGTAATCAAAAAACTAAAAACAGCATCGTAATCACTTTGATATTAAACCTGTGATCATAGAATTATCTCAGCAAACACTATATCAATAAATAACTAAAATCCAAATGTGATCCACTTGGATAAGAATAAAACATTTTAACTATAGGACCTTGAGGTAGTGTTGGATTGGAATGAAACTGCCACTGCCAGCATAGGAAACTCTTTAACCTCTACTGTTGTAAAGAGATGAAAGGACTTTCAGCATGCTCCTTAGTAATGTTACAAGGCTGTGATACATGAAGCACAGCTCTTATCTACAGCACCCAGAGGTTAAAACAAATAGGTATGACACTTTTATTTATTTATTTTAGCTCCACTAGGGGTTGGTCAGTAGTGGTACTGTATGTCTGTCCATTCGCCACTTTTATTCCAAACAATATCCTTTTTCTTTGGGGTGAAAATTCAATGTGATTATTCTTGTACATTATACTTGTGGGGTTTATTAAGAGAAGCTGTTAATGCCACCACTTATCATTTCTCAACCTAATAAACAAAGTAAACCCCCCCCCCAAAAAAACAACAATATATTCACAGTATATCGCAGTAACTAACTATATATCACAAACTGGCTGCATTGCTGAGGAATTTGCTGTCGATCTCCATTCTCCACACGACTTGGCCCTACTCATTAGCATTCCTCCATTGCCACCATTAGGGCACGTGCACGTGCACTCAAGATATCTCGAAATGTAGAGAGATTACCATGAAACTTGTGTGAGTTCACTGGGCAGATCTATTATATAAAACAAAGCAATAATAATAATCTACAGATGGGCACGGACCGTTATAGCCTAGCATTCCGGTGCTCAATGTGCAGCCTGACAGTGTGGTGTAGGTTCAAGTCCTCCCCATCTCTCTCTCCCCAAATCCTGTCTAACTTCACTTCACTATCAATAAAGGCATAAAATAAATCTTGAAAAAATAATAAATAAAATCTACAGGTGTGCAACCACAGCCGTGGCAGCATGTAAATACTTGACTACTAATTTAATTCAGAGCTGACAACACGAGACGAGACAAAATTACAAGCAATTTCCATGCAGAATGGAAAGATCGTCAACGGTGAAAAGGGAAGGGAACTGAAATCTCAACCACCAAAATGGCAGCCTGTTTGCACGAAGCCGGTGGGTAAAGTTAATGTGAAACTGATGTTTCCAAACTGTGCATTTTCATCAGAATGGTGTTTATGAGTGCATGAGTTGCAATGAAAGATGACCCCGAGGAAGACGTAACATCGAAACGATTGATTGTCTAGTTCAGAGGTTCCCCAACTTTTTCACAAGGACCCCCAAATTGACACTAATTAGCCCACTGACCCCCATTTGAAAAGATATCCCAGGGACCCTATAAGAAAAGATTTGTACAGCTCTAGCAGTGATTCTCAACCCGTTTAATTTCAAGGACCCCGAGGTGGACATGCATCAGTCTACAGACTCCCATTTAATGGCATCTCCATCTCTGGGACCCCCAATTTATATTGTAAAATCAATGTTAATTTAACTCTGATTTTGTTCCATTTGTACACTCTAAAAGTTACAGACCCATAAGGGTCCATTTGGTTCCAAACTATCATTTAGCTGGGGACCCCCTGGAACTCCTTTAAGGACCCCTGGGGGTCCCCGGACCCCACTTTGGGAAGCACTGGTCTAGTTAGCACAATAAGAAGGCTTTACGTTTCCACTTCTTCAGTATGCTCCTTACCTTCCCTCCTTACCTTCCTGAGGTAAGGAGGGAAGCCTCACTGAGGTGTTGAGGAATTCCCTTTCTTCTTGAGATGAAGGTTGTTGGTTGTTCTGTGTTTTCTAGCTCACAAGGCGGCTTTTAAGGCTTTTAAAGGCTACCAGTCAGCATTCAGCAATGACAAATAAATATCTTGCTGCCTCTTTGAGTATTACAACCAGCCTGACTTTAATGGACTGGCAGTTCCCACTTCCCAGTACTAAATCTCACACTAATGGCCCCTACACACTGCTTTTTTGGGCACTCGCTGACAAAACCCCTGAGGTTTTGCTCGCCGTGTGCGAGAAGATCCAACGACAATAAAAGCGCTCGCCAATGCCTTCACGAGCGACAGACCGACCCACCCTCTTATAGACGGCTAGACTCATGCAGAGCATGTAAAAAATACAGAAGAGCAATGCAATACATTTTTTTCAGTGGAAACTTCGGCCAAAGAGTGGCATATGGGCAAAATACGTTGAGTCACCAAAATCAGTGAGGGCCATGGGGATCATGGTGCACTGCAAAGTCCATGGTCAGCCAGCCAGAATGTTTTGAGATGTGTTGTTTGGGAACAAACCGGTGGATTGAATGGCTGACATAGCCATCCTCGGGGGCTGCGCCACTTGTGGGCAAACAGTAGTTAAAATTCCATGGCCATTGCCTGCCGTGTAGACAGGCACTTTTTATTGGAGTGGAGATCGTTGCGTTTGGACTGCAATAATATTTTTTTCTATTATTTTTTTGTATTATTATTCTCCAGGCTTTGACTGATTCTTCCAATTCATGTTTGCTAAATCCTTAGGAGAGACTGCCTTCATTCTGTGTTCTCCTCCCACTCTTTCGGAATCTCTGAATTGCTCTCCTTCCAATTTGTCTCCCTTCTTTCTTCTTTCTCTCTTTGAGACCTGTACCGAAAGGCAATGTGACACACCGATGAAACTCTCTATATTGTGTGCTCTGGAGTGGACAGTGGCAGAGTGGGAGTAAACACAGCTATCATACTGTCACAGTAATGTGTTTTCATCACAATGGGCTCGACTTTCTTTCCTTTACGACATGCACTCGCTTACATGAGCTCTAGGGCTCTATCTAACGGATAATAGAATTACTCCAGTACGCACAAGTTCTGAGATGTTTGTGTGGATGTATAGGTTCACACTTTACACAAATATTCAAAATAAACTATACTATTACTATAGTACTGTATACTATACTAAATATACTATTTCTTCACATTCAGAGTCACATACAGACTGGCCTCTTTGTTAATCTTTAGAAATGTAGCAGCTGCATTGTGCCACTTGTTTCTTTCACCTTGACACGACTGCCACTGAATTTAGATTGTAAAGCGTCAAAATTGCCAGCAGGAAAAGATATAGAATGCACTTTTTGATGTAGCCTCGTTTGCTCTTTGGAAACATGACATTTCTACAAGCCACTAATGATATATTAAACTGAAACTTACTGCTTGGCTGGGCACACATACAGTAGATAACGGTTTATTATCACAGGGATGGATTTATTGTGACTCCATTATACTTTTATGACTGGGTGTCTCTAGAACCCACACACCAAGATAAAATACATCTTTATTTGCAGTAAAAGAAGAACGTTTCATTAATCTGATGTTGATGTCTTTCTTCAGGTCTTCTTCAGGTACTTAACACACGTTTCACATTGTCTTCTTTTTCTTCAAATAAAGACTTGGTGTTCAGGTTCTACCTTTAAACTTGAGTTTTTAACCCATCAACAACTGTAGGATCTTGTTTATGGAGGCTTTTTTTTTACAAGGCAGTACTTGTCATTCAACTAGTGTGCTTATATGCCAGACACAAAATGTAACCAGAGGCAAGTTACACAGACTGCATAATTAGCTCAATGTTTGTCTGACCAGGCTAAAGCCAGCTCATGTATACTCAATCGGTTTTCTCTGACATACTATATCATTTCTTGGACGGAAATAGCTCCAGGGAGTTGTGGGGAGGCTAGTACAGGACGATCACTGAGTACAGCCTGTCGAGTATGGCGGCGACAGTGTCCCGGGAGCATGCTAACAAGTTGAACCTGTTCTTTAATCGGTTTGACATGCCAGCCACCACCGATAGTCACCTTGCTCCTCTTCCATCAGCCCTGGCTCCCTTGCAATCCCTGACAGGTGCACAGTAGCTTAAGAGAGTAGCTCAGGGAGTAGCAGCAACAACAGTGGCTCCGGGAGGCGGCACCAGGCAGCACAGATAGTTATAACAGTGACGGAGGCACTGGGTGGGCGGCAGTAGCGACTCAGGCAGTAAAAACAACAATGGGCCTGCAGGCCGTGGCTCAGCGGTCCAGGCACCTTGGCTGGTAAACCAGCTTTACAGCGTGCCGCAGGTTCGAGGCCCGATCCCGACGAACTTTGATGTGTGTGTGTGTGTGTGTGTGTGTGTGTGTCCATCTCTCTCCCCTTTCCTGTCTACCTACTGTCAACTGTCAAATAAAGGCAAAAAAGGCAAAAAATGTATATAAAAAAAAACAATGGTGCTGATTCTGTTCAAAAAGTGCTTTCCCAGCACAGCAAATTACAGATTCACAATAAAGCACTAACAACAACATGACCTCTATAAATATATACTGTATTAATGCTAGTGTTTTCTCTTTTGTATACATATACAATTGTATATCCATCTATAAATGCACCAAGTCTCTGTACGTACGTGTGTAATCCACGTAACACGAGAACCGTTTGCCCCACCGACGTCAAATTTGACACACGCGTTCCACACCACCGCAGGGGGTGCAGTGCCCGGCCACAAAAGGCCTCTGCCCGGGCTCTGGACAGGGCCCCTCCCTACCCAGTGACCATATGGAGCTGGCCTATTCTGACCTCACAACACTCCATACTTGGGCATGCCTGACATGTAAAATTCCTAAAGCTGGCCTGTTCTGACATCCCAACACTCCATAGTTGGGCATGGCTGACACAGAACTCCATACCAGGGACACAGACACTACAAGCCGGGTCATACCAAAGACTGTAAAAATGGGCCCCACTGCCTCCCTGCTTGGCACTCAGCATCAATGGGTTGGATTGGGGGTCAAATCAACTAATGATTCCCAAGCGTGGCGCACGCTGCCCCTGGACTGTGCTGTGCTGCTGTGCATCTGTTTGTTCCCACCGCCACCCCGGCACCACCGCTGGGATCTAGCTGCTAATAGTTCTGTTCCCCATGGGGGTTGTTAATATTATATATAGGGTATATATATATATATATCTCCCTATAATCTTAAGGGTTAATGATGGTTGTCTAAATGTGCTGAGTGGGGGGAAAAATATACAGTAGCAGAGCCTGAACACTATTTACATTCTATACATAAAATATTGGTTTTAATCTATTCGTGAGCTATCTCACTGAACTAAAGGTGCTTCTGCTAACAGGGGAACCCTCAAACACAGTAAGAATGGCGAAAGTTTTGGTAAGCTTCAGACGTAATTACTTTCGCGCAAGTACTTTCGACCGCTACAAACCGCTACAAACTGTCAAATCTCAGTTTCTGCCTCTATGTATATGTCATTTGTAAGTTGATTAGCGGTATACTGTGGTTACTTTGCGCCCTATGCACCGTCCCAGCCTTTTCGATGCGTATTCACCGTCCCAGCAATGACTAATGACTATATAGTATAAGTATATGTATACGTATGTCTAGAGTATGTAGTTGTAATTTGATTAGCAGTATACTGTGGTTACTTTGTGCCAAAAAGTGACAGCCGTCAACCATTTTTTTGGGTATGCAAGAAAAACAGCAAATCTGTGCCTGGTTTACTGGGACCAAATTACACAGATGTCCATTTTTCTTACGTCATCATTGAGAGCTAGTCATACATATACACACCACGTACTCTGGTATACATACGTGTACATATACATATACTATATAGAGTATGTAGTTGTAATTTGATTAGCAGTATACTGTGGTTACTTGGTGCCAAAAAGTGACAGCCGTCAACCATTTTTTTGTGTATGCAAATCTGTGCCTGGTTTGCTGGGACCAGATTACACAGATGACCATTTTTCTTACGTCATCGTTGAGAGCTGGGACCAGAGTACATGGTGTGTATATGTATGACTAGCTCTCAATGATGACGTAAGAGAAATGGTCATCTGTGTAATCTGGTCCCAGCAAACCAGGCACAGATTTGCTTACACAGAAAAGTGGTTGACGGCTGTCACGTTGAAGAGACCGGGCGAAATTATTACTTGCGCGCTCTGCTTGCGCAAGTAATAAAGATATCTCTCTCCTATTCTGCCTATAGATCTATATTACATTTATAATATGTGTAGAGTTTAACCCGTTAAAACCAGGAAAGCATTTGTGTCATTTTAGATTGCCAGCTGAGCTAAATTGAACCTCTCTAGTCTATTACCTGGAGCTGAATATGCATGACTTCCATTCGCTAACGTCTAAACGTCTGATAGATGGTCTGTCTGTCTGTCCCCCTCTCTCTCTCTCTCTCTCTCTCTCTCTCTCTCTCTCTCTCTCTCTCTCTCTCTCTCTCTCTCTCTCTCTCTCTCTCTCTCTCTCTCTCATAAAAGTGAGGACTGCTTGAGTCGCTCTGTGTGAAGCAAGGTCACGTCTCAGTATCTGTTTTTATTGTTCTATTCCCCCTCAGTTCGGTGCCATAAATGTGTTTATCTGGATTCTCATGCTGGGGCCGTTGCAGTTTTAACATAGATAGATGGAGGGATGATATGCATTGCTCTCCAGCATCCATCACCATCAACTATTTAAGGCCCATTTCCAACACTGAAGAAAAGCACAACAACTCAATTATATAAAGTCACAATTGTGAGACAAAAACACAATCCAGGTCCTTTTTTATTCTGTTGGAAACGGGCTCCCATACCAAACAGCCAAGGAGCATACACTATGGAACAGTGCCTACACGCTCTGTTTCTGTGTGGATGTGCAGGGACTGAATGTGTCTCATCTCATCTTTAAATAGGAGCAAAAAGAGCAGAAGCGGACCAAGGGGGTGGCATAGCGGTCCATTCTAGTACATGTTGCATAATGCAACAACAGGTAACGGGGCGAGAAGGGCATAGGTCTAAGAGAGAAACAGACACACAGGCTAATGCTTTTGTCCTCTGTAGGAACCCCATCACACACACACACACACACACACACACACACACACACACACACACACACACACACACACAGAGTGCATAGTATCGCTTCACCAATATTCAACTACATCAAACAATTCATCCTTTTTTCACAGCAGCTGTACTGCATACAATAATACACTGGCCAGAACCTTTGCTACTTTACATAGATTATAGCTTTCACACAATACAATGCACTGTGAGCTTGTAGATCGGCTACATGCCGAAATGTATATAACGCACTGTGAGCTTGTAGATCGGCTACATGCCGAAATGTATATCGAGTAAAAGTACAAGAATTGCCTCTGAAATGTAGTGGAAGGAAAAGTACAGAAAATCGGGAATACTCAAGTAAAGTACAGTGCTTGAGTAAAATTTACTCAAGCACTGTACTTTACTTGAGTATTCCCGATTAATGTACTTAGTTACGTTACACCACTTTCAGTTGTTGCTGTGTCACTGTTGCATTGTGGTCCCAACGGTGGGCTACACATTGTCTGGTTCGCAGTGTTTATATGGCTGTCTATAATGTGTATACGTATACGGCCACATTGTTTCCCCCAGATAAACTATAAGGAACTGTTTTATGGCCTTTAGCAAACACCCAGGTAAGATTACTATCAAGAATTATGGGGGCAGCGCTTCTAAAGAGAGAAGGGACCATAGCAGGTCCTCGGTCAAGACGTTTCCATTTGTCACTCCGTACTTATTATACCCCGTGCCCCGTACCGTACCCCAATGAGGTGCTTTGCTTTCATACAGTGCAGTTTTAAGGGCCTTGTAAACGTGAAGCGAGGAACACAGGCGTTGTTGCCTGGATCAACACAGGTCTCCTCCAGGTCTGTTGAAGAGGGGCGCAACAACGCAAGCGTAAAAAAAAAGCTAAACAGAATCCAGGTCTGGTGAGTCGCGGGCGTGTGCACGTAACGAGCACAAGCACAACAAATTCACGGGACCGTGCTCACGTAAATACGCTTACGTTGTCGCACCACGACTTCTCCGAGCAAAAACGCAGGTCTCATTGAAAATGAACTACTGTATAGGCGCGTTTTATCGCTCCCCGTTTGCAAGGCCCTTTATCCATCCAGCGCCCAGATTCACTGTGAACTAAAAGAGAGGGAAGTGAGCTATTGAATTAGGTTAATAATAATGTTTTTCTTTTATATTATTTCAATATTTTACACACAACACAAACTGAAAGAGTCTCCCGAGTTGTGATACACTAATACAAAGTACACAAACAATGTGAAAACAGATCTTTAGTTCCCTGCAGCTTTAAATACAGTGCAAAACAGAGCAATCTGAAACTATGATCAGATGAATATGTTAACAATCCTCTATGGTTGGTGTGTTGTGCTACTACAATAGCTAGATGCATGTTGTGTAACCCGCAACAACTGTGGAATTCTTGTCTACTGAAATATTGAAAGGATAAAGATTGTAGCTCACCAGGCAACATGTAGGCAAATATAAGCTTGGAAATAATGACTTGTCAGACAGACAGACAGAGAGACAGACAGACAGACAGACAATGTGTTTGTTTGTACTTTGTTCAGTACCAAAGGCCATACAAACAGACAAATAAGCCAGTTTCGTACATCCAGGCCATCAGGGCTGAGCCCTTGTGCACATGTCTGTACACATCATCCACCCATAATAACTACCTGCTGCAGTTTGACTGTATACTTGCTTCTGTTTTTACATGCTCTATTTTGCACACAAGTAGTATACACTGACCTGGCATTACTTTATGTAAAAGCAATGTTCATTTTTTAATGTTAGTTAGCTATTATTTTTGCATAATACTGAGACATCAGGCCCTTATCCCTAAACTTATTTGTTTAGTGAGTGAGTGAGTGAGTGAGTGAGTGTGTGTGTGTGTGTGTGTGTGTGACACGCGACTTGGCCTGTTGTAGCACCACCATGAGGCTGATTTGAAAACGGTCAAGTGGCATTTCTTCCTCAGCCTAGTATGCATGCACAGTTTCACCGCAATCGGACGCTGCGTTGTGGCGATTTGTACAAAACGGGTACAAAGTGGGCTACTCATGAAAACTTTAGAAGCCAATCGTAGCCAATCAGGATGGATTATGAGAAATCAAACAAACCCGTCTTGATAAAATCTGAAGGAGTATTATTAGAAAATGTGTTTTACATATGTCAGCCTCCTGGTGGCGCTATAAAGAGAAGATTCCAGGCAAATATTTTTCCATGGCCTCTAGGGAGTGTGCATACAAAGTTTTATACAGATCCATGCAGTTTGAGGTAAAAACACTAATCAGCCAGTTATAGCGCCACCATGAGGCTGAGTAAAAAATGTTCAAGTGGCATTTCTTCCTCGGCCTAGTGGGAATGTGCGTGCACAATTTCACGGAAATCACACGATGTGTTCATGATTTGCAGCATTTTGTTTGAAACTGAGCACTTTGGAAGCCAATCAGGATGGAGTCTGAAAAATCTGAAAGACCCATTTCGTTGAATGGCTCTATAGAGAGACTGTATACCAATTTGCGTTGCGTGATGTTTGAACAAAATCTGTTGGTGTACTGTCCAAAAAAGTGTTTTGCACAAAGCGGACTCCTGGTGGCGCTATAAGAGGCCAATGTGAAAATATCCAATGTGAAAATATTGGGGCAGAGGTTCAGCTGTGGCATTCAGGGAGTGTGTGTGCAGATTATGGCTGCGATCAAGCCAACTAAAGACCTGGAGGCGTGATCAATGCTCTTTGGCCACTCAGAATAGCCAAATGGCATTGATCACGCCTCCAGGTTTTTAGTTTACTCAAGTTAAGTAATAAGACCTGGTACTTAAGACACGCAAAATACAGCCCTTGCTGTCCACAGGGGGACGGACGGACACACACACGGACGGACGGAGTGCAAAACATACTCTCTCCCCATGCTTTCGGCCTGGTGGAGACAATAAGATTAGGGATAAGGGGTAACGGGTGGTAGCTGGTAATGTATATTTGACCTGAATTTTTTTATTTTTTATTTAACTGAAATTTGTACAGGGCTTACACAAAATAAATCCCCTTTACACCTTATGTTCACACACTAGAGTTAGCTTTTTCAATTGTATCAATTTGTCAACCACTGTGCTTAAATATTTAATTTATTTTCCCACCAAGCACACTTTGACACCCCGAGTCCCTGACACACTCCACGTTCAGCTGTTTGTCTGGAATATTATTACAGTATTAACACCACTTTTGGTTGTAGAAGATATTTGATGCAAGTCATCCAAGTTTTCTTGGATTCCTATTAGCCGCCACTGGTGTGACAGCTGTTCATCCACCTGTTCGTCCACTGTCGTTTCATATAACATCTCTGGACTGAGATGGAGTCAACTCTGTGCATTATGCATAGTGCTTATCTGAACCTGGCAGGCTGGCACTGGCTCTGACCTCCATTGGGGGAGTTTTTTGTGGCATTGCAAAATTACATCTCCATGAATGGTTCACCACATCGGACATGGCCCTAGGACAGCCTTCTATAGCAGCCTTGCCGTGCCTAGGATGGAAGCACATGAAATAATCATCCTGTCATTCTATCGCGTGTCTAGTTCTTCATTCTGAGTGTGTTTCTCTCCATTCGCCTTTGTCTTGCCCATGTTCTGGATATACTCTCCATCACACTCTATAGCTATGTGTCAGTTTTCCTTCCTCTGCTCATCATTCTGCCTGTCTTCCTCTCTTACTTCCTTCTCTTTTGATTGTTTGTTTTCACTCTTCCTTCCGAACAGTAATCAGTAATCCTGTCTCTCCTATCTCTCTCCCCTCCTCCTCTCTCACTAACTCTGATGATTTGATGAATCACAGCATGCCTGCAGGGATAGAGCTCGGTACACAGGGGCTATGGACACCAATTACAGCTGGAGCTCAAAAAGTTGAAAATAGGAGATAGAGAACCCAAGGCGTTGTCTCATTGAGTGCACTCAACTAGTACTCTAGTATAGAGCCCTGAGGAACTCCCCTCAACCATATGGGGTTTAAGTGCCTAACTATAGCCTACTGCAATGAGTGCCTCCACTTTATGGAATATAAATTAACGTCTTTCCCAATTTTATCTCAATGTGTAAGTATTGTAGAGTAGCTGTGTGGATGCTAGGGTCTGACTTTACTGTTGTACCATGCACTTTTTTGTTGCATTGTCATTTCCTGTTTTATTGTATTACTGTCTATTAATGATTTCCTTTACTTCTATACTTTTTATATTGTCTGCGGTAAACTTCACGGAAATAAGCTTTGAACTATCAACACTATATTCACACCAGAAATAGACCTTATTAATTGCTTGAACTATTACGATTATGAGTATAGTAGTAAATGGAAGTAATCGCATTGAGGTGAACAACTTCTGCTCATCATCTTTCTGCCTTGTAGAGACCTCACAGTCACAGAGGACTCTATTAAAAATAAGTAATAATCTGTCTGGCCTTCCACTTGCATAATCATGTTGACAGAGCTTGACTGGAGGAGCATAAAGGTCACAGCCTACTGGATTCCTGTCAGTCAGGCCACAGGCGACCTGCAGTAGACAAGCACCTTCATGCAGCTGGGTCCGGTGTAGGTCACAACAGACCCTACCATGGAGAAAAGTATAACAAACTGTCATCAAACTAGAAACAACTAGAAATGTGCACCTCTTCGCAGCGCATATGCGTCAGGCTGGGTTGCCCAGGCCCAGGCCTGCAGGTATTGGGGCTAAGATGGATTCATACTGCAAAGCCGAAATGGAAAGAAATCATAAGGAAGGCAACGAGGCTGAACCTGTTTGTAGATGGAGCAAGAGAGGATTAACACCATCTTTCATGTGTGTGTCAGCTTGTTTTTATCATCCACCCACAGGGCAGGTTCACCATGCTGAATGTATGGGGCCCCCACGAGCAGGCCGGGGACTAGTGTCCATTGCCCGCTGCATTGATCAGACATTAGATGCATGGGCTATAGGAGAAGACGCGGTGCTGCTCATAGTGACAGATAACTGCTCCAACATCGGCAATGCTTAGTGATAGAAGGCAGGAGCAAAGTGGAGTCAGCAGATGTTGATATTGCACAGGCCCAGCCAAGAGACAGGCAGGATGAATTGTGGATAGACGGAGCAGTCTGATGACAAGAGTGGACGCCTCAGTGAGGGACGGGTGGTGGTTATACTTTTTGTCTTTGTCTACTCGAAGTGTACATGAGGTCACAGCCATTTTCCAATTCCAACCCAAGTAGGTTACACCTTTTACTCCATCTGCTGCCTCCTGCTGGACGCAGAGCCAACCGTAGGCTTCCGAGCCGTTTCTAGTGTAACACACGCTGGACTCACTTCCTGTTTGGGCGGCCATCTTAGATGCTAAATAAATAGCGTCAATGCTAGTGAGCTAAAATTAAGCCATCCTTGCTTTAGAAAGCGCCAATGTTCCCATCTAGACCACCGGATAATCAGCAAAGACCTCCGAACATTGCGTGTTTTATCCAAACCATGAGAACTCCGTAGAATTTGAGTTAATCAGCTTTTTATTAGTCAGCCTGTATAATGGGAGGTGAATGGCAGCACGGTTGCGCAATCCGGTCTAGGATCGCTAAAGAAGGAAAGGCCAAGCAAAAAAATAATAAATAAAATCGGCGATCCGGTTTGATATCAATAATAAAGCTTATCAGACGTTACGCCAGAAGCAGTTGCCGGTTGGATTCCAACTGGCGGAACCTTCCGTCAGAAGCAGTACATTTGTTCAAATTCAAGGTAGTTTCAACTTCAACTTAGTTCATCTTCAAAGGTCTGGAGTTGACAATAACATTCTGTACTTTTACATCAAAGCCATTCATATTATTTCACATCCAAGATCAAAATTACAATGTGTCATACAGGAGGCATACAAGAGTCCATGGAGATCACAGTGCAAGTTATTAAATATAATAAAACAACTTAGTGAGCTTATATATGATCCCTGCTGTAAAACCTAGCGTGAGTACATGCAGCCCAAATCCCTACTTCATAAACCAGGTTTTATTAAATCAAATACACGGCTCAAGTGGGATTATAACAGAATCAGAACTGTACAAGTGTTCTTGGAGAGCCTTATATTTTATGTTTTAATTATCCAATAGTTTGGCTGTTTTCTCTTTTTTGAAGAACTTGACCTGCCCGATAGATCAATAACATGCAGATGCCTGGCACCCTTCAGCTCCCCCTCAAAGACACCATAAAGCACCCGAGTGCTGACTCAGTCATAAATGTAAACAAGAAAGCTGGTACAGAGAGGAATTCATCAGTGGCGAATAAAGCAATCGTCAAATGGTGTGTCAAAACTCACATGCTGGAACAGCACTTTTGCCTGGCTTTGACCATATACAGTACATACCGTGGATTCACAGTACAGTAAAGCCATGCAGGCTAATTTTGATATGATTTTTTTTTAGCAAAAGGCTGATGCACACCTCAAAAGCCTGGTGACAGGTGCGTAGGGCAATGGCGCATATATTTATTGAAAAACAAAGAAGGGGTCCTGCACACTGTCAGATACTCAAATGTTGCTCTTCATAAGGTCGACGTTTCGGTGGATTTGATCGTTGTCTGTCCTGATGAAGGTCTAATCGACCGTAATAAAGTGTCTGACAGTGTGTGGTACCTTTTCTTTGTTTTTCAAAAATACCCTTTTTAATATTAATTTTGATATGATGACATGACTGCTGAACTAAACCAAATGATGTGTATTGATGACGATTTGAGCATGGACACAAGCGATTGGGTTAACCCATTTTGGGCGGGAACACCTTTTGGTGTTAGCATTATGTTGTGCTTTAGCTATTGAAAAATAGCAGATCTATTCCCTAGTCCCATACATGGGGACTACGTTGGAGGAGGGTGTGTAGAGCCCAGGATCACATTAGATGATTGACACAGGGGTGAAAAATGGGTTACAAAATCGTGGGATAAAAAATATATGAAACAAAAAGAAAAATAGCAGATCTACAAGCTCATAGCGCACCAAGAAGTGCGCTATGAGCTTGAAAACTGTCTGGATTTAGAAGACATTTGTAGATTCGTTCCCAGGTCAAAATGGGTTAAGCTAGTAGAGGAGCCCTATAGCTAGCTGTCTCCATTCACGCAGAGTAGAGCAGCTTCAGAGACAGCCAGTGACTCTCACAAGCAGTGCCATACACTGCTCAACCTTGAAGCACACCTGCTGTCTACTACTGTCAGCTCAAGTGCTGCTGAAGTCCTTCCAAGAAGGTTCCGCTATAGCATTCCTATATCCCAGATTCTCTCGATTCCCTACAGTTTGATGCTACACCAGCAGGAGCCTGTCTAATGGATCCAAGTGTTTTGCTATAGTTCTTCAGTCACTCGACTAGACACATGCCACTGGGCAGTCATTTATGCAGAACCTGGCAGCTCAGCCGATATCTACAAATGTCTTCTAAAAAACAGTTTTCTGAAGAAAAAACTATGTTGCTTATATCAGTGGTTCTCAAACCGTTTCATGTCAAAGACCTCCCATGTCAAAATGATGTTGTGCCAGGATCGCTTTAAAGATTTATATTTTCTTTTTTTTAAATACATTTTTATCCCACGATTTTGTAACCCAGTTTTTCTTTTTCACCCAGTGCCAATTATCTAATGTAATCCTGGGCGCTACACTTCCTCTGCCAACCTGGGGGGGAAGCGGACTGAAATCTTTTATATTTTCAAGATTTTTCACAAATAGCAGATACAAGCTCATAGGACAGCACAAAATATACTATTTTGACTGAAGTATGTCGATGACGTTCACGTCAAACGGGCTGCATTTAATGAGACGCTATTGCAGTTCTGGAGAGAGAGAGGCTGTCTATCCAAAACTTGCCCCAGTGACATTAGATCTCATTAGTGCTCCTGTCTCACAAACCATTGTGGAGTGCATCTTCTCTGTGTGTGCACTGCTGCAATCTGGCCTGACAAACAGACTGTTAACCCATGTAAGACCTGAGGCCCATTCTGCAAATGTTTTTCGTGCCAAGACCCCAAGAAAGAAATGGATTGGCCGCGGACCCCCATCTGAAAATATTTTGTGCCAGAGATAGTAGTTGCCAAGCTTGCAGAGAGACACAAAGTCAATAGAATTCTATTGACCAAAATGTTGTCTAAATAAAGCTGTTATTATTATTGTCCTTATTGTAACTTGGAGAGCATTTTATGTAGCCACTACCTATGCATAGTTTCATTATATAGATATTCCACTGTTATGTTCTTAGTCTACGTATGATTCATGATGACTATTTTTTATGTATGTATTGCCGTGTTTTTTGTTCTTGCTTAATGTAAATCGCTCTGGATTAAGAGCGTCTGCTTAATGCCTAAATTGTAAATTTGAGTGTAGACAGTGTGCAGGTCATTTCATTGTATTCTGACGTCTGCTCCCTGCCTAGCCGTGCATAAGACCTTGTTTTTTCCTGTAAATAGCCAACGCTAAAATGACACAAAGATGCTTTCCCAGTTTTACTTTTAATGCCGGGTCAAGAAACACTCACAGAATTCCCTGCAGTAGTATACTCTAGCAGAGTGTTTTCCTCCAGATCAAAACAAGCAAAAAAGTTGAATGCAATGCACACGTGTGTACTGTGCACTGCGCACGCATGCACGTGCGTGCACGCGCACACACACACACACACACACACACACACACACACACACACACACACACACACACACACACACACACACACACACACACACACACACACACACACACACACACACACAAAAGACCTTGGAACAGTTCTATTTGAAACAGATGAGTCATTCATAATGCAAGCACGTCATTCTTCATACTACAAGGGTATGACAACAAAGCAAAGCACGTCAGCATCCGGCTGGAATGGCAAGTCGCAGTGTACTTCCAGGTACACGTCGTGTGCACTTCAAGTGTCCAACAAAACATTCATTGTATTCACTGTATGGTGTCAAGTAAACTCACGAGGTATTGTATTATTAATCAACTGCAATGATTTGCCATTGATCTGCAGTCTGGCAGCAGCTGACTCCAGCCCCTGAATCGCTAGACACGCCTATTAAAAAATATGTTCTGGGCAATTCAGATCTGGTTGACTCCATGGCAGCCTCGGTTGAAAATCAGCGCCGTTTCAACTCGATGACGTCAAGTAACAAACATGGCTGCCCTCACTATGGTAACTTGCGACCGTATCAATCTGGCTATTTAATCACCTTATATGATAAATAGTTTGTTTACATGCTAGTAGCGCTCGTTGACCTTGTCCGTTTGCTTAGCCACATTGACAATGACATCATCTTCTTTGCTACTATTTGGATTGGTTGGTGTGAACCTAAACCAATCGCCAAAGACTGCCGCTTTGGCAACGCCCATCCCAGAAGGGCTTTCAGTCTGAATAATGAAGTGAAACTAAATGAGAATTCAGTGTCAGGCTAGCAGTCTGGTGCTGGGCAGTCCAATTCATTGAGATTAGTACATTTTTTGTTGTTATTTATTTATTTTCATGTTTTTCTATGTTTTTTTTCTCAGACTGACTAATACATGCTGCTAATTTGTGTCTATTGGCTAATTTACATTTAAGGCTTGTGGACCGTCAAGTGCAGGACAGGTATAGGACTTGAGCAGGTACAACTGAAAAGGTACGGTAGTGGTGTGTTTAAAAATGGATATTAGCCATGTGTCCGTTTGAATTCATTATTCAACCCCATGCGGTCCTGCACAGCTTAGTGGGTCATCATAAGCCCTGTCAGGGCAGGCTATAAAGTTAGATCCCCACTGGGTCTTTACATGTTAAAAATGTATGCCTGCAGCACTGTGAGGGACTAATGGAATATGACACAGCTGACAGATTGAAATGATGCAGCTCAATGAATGTATACAGTAAAATATGGACATATAGGATGGGGTCTCAGGGGGATATGGCAATTGCCACCCCTATAGTGTTCACATTTAACCCCAAATGCAGTTAAACTTCACTATTTTATGCATTATTTTCCACAACTCAGATTTCAACACTGAGTGAATCTCAGTCCATGGCCATCCATCTATGTGACACGTGTTATAGATATGCGTTTCCTTGTCTGCAAAGATTGCTTTTAAACTGACTACCTTATTTTGGGCATAGGAGAATATTTTCTCCCTCCAAATAAATAGTGACAATAGTGGATCTACAATCACACAATGCACTGCGTTGTAGATCCTAGTTACGCTATTTTGGAAATGGCGTATAGATTATACATTATTCTCTACAATGATGAGGCCATTGAGAAATATTGGGGGACGGAAATAAATCAAAGACTATGGTTTTAGGGATGCACCAAAAGGGAAACTGAATATAGGAAAGAGTTGGCCGAAAACCGAATATCCGAATATGATTAATATTATATATATATATATATATATATTTGTCCTATACCATTGCTGTCATGGTCGTTGCTGTCATGTCATGGTCGATTTATGGCAAAAGAAATGGTTATGGCAAAACTTAACTTAAATAATAATCACTATTATGGGTCCATAAAACATTTATTCGGCTCTTTTGAATGCATTCATTGCATACACTATTCGGTGATATATTTTCTGCCTATTCGGGCTGAAACCGAATAGGCCGAAAATGCATTTTTTGCCATTTTCTGCCGAATATTTTCTGCAGACGAATATTCGGTGCATCACTAGTTGTAACAGTGAAAATGTAAAATATGGGGTAAGTTAGTATGCGTAAGAAGAACAAAGGATTGGTGCAAATCTTAAACCAGAATAAGTGGCAACGTATTTCTGATACCCCCGTATTTACCATGCCTCTGTTAAGCCAGCCAACCAGAATTGCTAAACTTTTAGTCATCAATACTGTGAGTTCTATTGAAGAGAATTTGCCATCCACACACAATGAATGTGACAGAACATACAGTGGCAAGGACATGGCCGAGCACTTTTTGTTGGAAGGCAATAACAAACCTTGAAGACGCTATTACATTGAAATTAAAAACCAATGCTGTGGCGTAACCGTGTTGTGTGGGTGAATCAGGGTGACCCATCTGTGTAGAGAACTAAAGTTGAATTTATTTGACATAATATATCATGTTTTATAAGCTGTCGTGAATATGGGACATCTTTGTGTGTACCAATGTCCAATACTTCCTTCCTTGTAAATTCATAAACTGCAAGTATTTGTAAGTTGTAAGTAACTGCAAGCTTGTGGAGCAAAGGTACGTGGTGTTTGATTAACTCCTTCTCTGTCCATAGCAGGCAAGGGTATGCTACTTTCACTCCTAGATGTTTGGAGAAAAAAAACGTGTCTTAAACCGCAGTGCACTGAAAGTCTTCATGCAGACCCACTTATGTGCGATTTTAATTAACATTTATGTGGTACTTCCTTCGTTTCATCTGTAGCCTATCATAAAAACATCGGTGTAGGTGTAGGCAAGTGAGGTTTTGAGTGCATGTGTGCACCCAAGTCAGCTTGGGTAAAATAAAAATATTCTGGGTGTGGCAGGCGGGTCACTCTCTCTCTCAGCATTGCGGGCACAGAAGTCGAACGGGTCCCTCAGAAGTCGAACGGGTCCCACGCTCGAGGTCCAGCCTCCAATCACATTCAACCACACAATTTAATACTTCAAATACATTCAAAGCAGCGGTCCCACGCTTCATTCACCGTCCAATCACATATGCTCACGGTCAAAAGTTCAATCTACATAGTCTATTTAAACAGACACTTCCACATGCTCAGCATATCTCTCGACTCTCATTACATTATTGCCAGCTTGTACAGTGATCTTAACCCTAGCTCCCATCCACCCACTTCCATATAGTATCATGTGTTCTTTTAATATTAAAGTTCTTTTTGGTTCTGCCCTTGAGGGGTTTCACGTGTCTATTATAATTTTCCATGTAATAACCATGTATCTTCAGGCTCTACTTCGGGGGAGGGGGGTTTCAGAGCTCATGTAGATTGCATAGTTGAATCTGTGTTGTGCAAATTTGTTCTCAAGCATCCCGTGGGGGGGGGGGGTTCAGGCAAAATTACATTTATTTGGATGCATACCACTATATCTGATCAGATTAGAAGTCAGAGAGAATGGAGAATGCTAGCTTCCTCTGAAGATGCGACAAATCATAGTTGAAAATGTGTGATGCCAAGGTTGCACGTAAAGTGGGCCAACAAAGACAGGAGTGAGAGAGATTAAGGTGGGTTGTCGATGTCGTGTCCGTTGAGTCGATGACACAATTAGTATAGTGTATGTTATCTGCCTGAGTTATGAGGCACAAATAAGACGGGTATCTGTATCATCAAAATCTGCATGAAACCTGAATCAGCACGCATGAATATTGAATATAGTGTAGGAAGCTATGAAGCTCCCTCTCTGTGATTCTTACAGAGTCACAACCAAAAGCTTAATTTGTAACTTGATCCGGGTCCAAAAGAAAAGCTGCACTTAAGAATGATTTGTGGATAATGTGTGCACTGTGCATCAATTTTGTCAGTAATGCCTCACAAATGGAGATTTCTTATCCCCCAGTAAAGATTAATCAGAAGATATGGAGAGTACTACCAAACCCAACTCAGTCCTGGTGTGGCCACTGGTTGAAGGGACATTGTAAACAGCAGATCCATGTTACAATTGCCACCTTCCTCAGTCCACATTTGAAGACATATAGAAAATGCTCCAGACAGACACAAGACTGGCAGTGCAAGTCCAACCCTGAAGAGTGACAACAACCCTCATCTCAAACCTGTACCCCAAGTCTGAGCAAACTAGTCAAGATAAGCTTCAGCCTGTAACAATGGAACTAAAGAGAGGGCAAAACATGAAGGGTCATTTTTCATTATTAAATTCTTTTTCAGTGATATACCAATTACCGACCAAATAAATAAATGTTCTGTGAATATAAAACTTGGCACAAATGGATGGATTTAATTGTATCCCAATGTTGAACTGAAATTGTGTTCAATGTGATGGTTATTTCATGCACAGGTGCATTCTGATGCTACCGCCTTGCTTTATCTTTGTATAGGCCTTATAACTGATGATCTACTTTGTATTTTAGAGATGAAAGAGAATGCATTTGGTGTGATTCTCACAATGCATTGCTCTCTTGGGTAACGTATCCCCATATAAAGAAGGCATGATGCTGTGTCAAAGTGCATGGCGCGTCACTGTCCACCGACAGTGGTGCTGAACCATTCAATAATAGATAAATTAGAGACATTTTATTCCACATGGAAAATTCAGCTTGCGTGCGTGCGTCAGCTATGTACTGTAGAGCTGAGCAACGTGTGCTGTCCTTGAGTTTGGCACAACTACTGCTAATTATTTTTGGGTTACCTATATTGTAGCACTAAGGAGGATAAAAGCATCCCCAGGGAAGAGTCTTTGGACGGCACACACATCCTGAACTGACATAATGGTGATAATTAATGACAAAAAAAGGGTACTCAAAAAGGGTTCTCAATAGAGATGAGTCCGTGTCTGAACTCCACGTTGTGATATAAAAGTACTCAGACGGTCTCCAGCATGGCCATTACAGAGTTTTTACATTACAAAGATATAACAGTGACTTTGTGATGATGGCCAAGAATCATTAAAATTTTCATCATTGAAAATACAGAGATTGTTACTGGACTCACTTCACTGTCAACGAGTGCCAAGAACCAAGATCCCCTACTTGACTTTTAAATGATCACGTAACGTTACACCTCCCCCCTCCTCTCCATGCTGGCTAGAGCAGTACTGTGCATTACAGCAACAAGCTCAGCTGGTCGCTTGATCAAAGCACGTCAAAGTAGGTTAAACGAAATGTGGACTCATTATTTTTCTATAAACCGTGCAGCCAAACACTGGGCTTAATAAGACTGTATAGACTAGGGTATGCACCTATACAGTATGCATGTACAGTAGGCTAAGGCTAGGCTACTATTTGTGAGCGTGCGTGCGTGGACCCTGTAGCAACTCATATTGAAATAACTGCTGTGTCATCATGTCAGCATTTCTTGTTATTATTTTAAGAAACATTACTTTTTCTAATAAATGGCTTTACATTGGAACCATACAAAGGATGGATGACGCTTGGAACACTGTTTATCTGGTTCTTTGTGACACAAACATGTTTGTGCTATAGTGTGTTCAATCACATGAAGAAGAAAAAAACCACATGTGTGAACTAAGCGTTGCAACTATACATTTATTGTTATAGTTACTGCTAGATCGGATCGGGTGATCGAAAATCGGCTCCGATCACATGATTTTCCACAAAAAAAAATCGGAATCGGAGAGACAAGATCCGATTTTTAATTGTCTAATGTAAATCTCAAAGAAAGATGTATATTTTGTCCTTCGGACAAGTACATTTCCCATTCACTTGGCCCGATCAGGGGTCATCAACATGCAGGCTTGTGATGGACTTTTTCCTCAAACTAAATGTTTGCCACGGACATACAAAATGAAATATTACCATAAATACAAAATGCATATACTAGTCCAGTAGACACGATGAAGAAAAGCACTCTGTGAGTGGAGAGTGGTTTGACCTTCACACTTTTCTTTTCAAGCAACGTGAACTCGTGAAGTGGTTTTACAAGAAGCATGTCGTGGTTTCCTCAACCCTTGAGAGGGAAGGCATAGATGGAGCAATTTGTAATTAATTACTTTAATAGTCAAGCATATTATTGTTACTATTTCCATGGCCATCTCTTTACTTTTGTCTACTTTCTCTACTCTACACTCAAAACGGTCTCACCCTAAGGTCAAATACATCGTGACGTCACTGACGAGCAACATATAGAAGTGAACGTGGAGGAAATAAAGTACATCTACACGGCTTGTCGGGGAATCAAGTGTCATATGCACGCATTTGCAGTGTGCCAATCCGTGGTATTTCACCGTCTTTGGGTGAGACCGGGTTGATATTGAAGTGATTGCTTTGAACTTTTCAAAGCATTAAAGACAATCCGAGACAGTGGCAAGAATTGAGCAGTTATATATCCATCAAAAGTCCAAACTAATGGTCCATAAATGTAAGACAAAAAGGCCTTTTCAGGGAGGGGTCAGAATAAATTGGTTATTCGTCTCAATTGTCATATTGACGTCATCCACCGGCCATTATAATATCTACATAATATATAAATATCAGGCTGGAAGACTAACAGGACACAGGTGGAGAAACACAGGGGGGTGAGACAACACAGGAAACAGTAACTATAGGGAAAACAGGAAACACTAGGACATCACTACATAATAAAAGTATACAACAGCCATGACACTGACATTTCAGACATGCTCTAGTATGTGAAGAGTGTGCCTGTTTTTCCCCTCTGGTGAAAAGCTGGAATTTGCACAATGGCAGGCTCTTAGTCAAATCTGGTCACATATATTCTTTCAGAGCGAACGTTTTTAACTCAAATCTTTGCTTCTGGGGAGGTCCCCTGGAACAACATATTTTCAGATGGGGGTCGGCGGCCAAATACATGTATTTTTTGGGGTCCTTGAAAATGTTTGAGAACCACTGACATAGAAACATAGGGTTTTTCAGAAAACTGTCATGATTTAGAAGACATTTTGTAGAAATGGGTTAACAAGGTTTGGATACCTGTCAGGCAGTGTCTTTATTAAAGTGTTAATGTCAATTGCCATTAGGGAAACCTATAGCTCTCATCATGGTATGTTAAAATGCCCAAGGGGTCCTTGAGGGGGTTCCAGGTGATCCCTGCAGCAAAATCAGTTTAAACACTGTAACAGAGTGGTCCTCTGTTACTTATTTTGCACAGCATAATTGGCACTTTATTAACTTGCACAGAAGGTTCCCCTTCCATGACCATCACCATCATCCATCACCATCGTCTCATCCATCATCTCAGAAACCTTTGACATCTGAAACATTTTCTAAATATGAATTTAAGCACATGCTACTTGTGTCTGATTTTACTTCAGTCATGCTAGTGTTAAAAGGCAACACAACAGATTATACACCAGAGTGACATACTGTACATTAGGATATTTGCTATTGTGATATGGCATGTTATATAAAAAATAAGATCGGTATGTCTCAAAATCGAATGATCGGAATCCGGAACACTGTATTGTGCTCTGTACTGTACTTTTTGGAAAAAGTGATCAGTGTACTGCACTGTACTCTGCACTGTACTCGTACTGTATAGTGCTAGTATTGTAGTTCATCGTCAGTTTACTGTACTGTACTCTGTGCTGTACTGTACAGTACTGAACAAGTATGTAGTCATACTGTACTTGCACTGTACTGTACTATAGTTGTAGCCTACTGTACTCTGTGTACTGTACACATACTGTATGTGTAGTGTAGTGTAGTGTAGTGTACTGTACTGTACTGTAGGCCTACAACTAAGTATGTAATCAAACTGTACTCGTCTCGTACTGTACTGTACTTGATAGGAGAAGTCAATGGCGAAGCCAGAACTGCAGTTTTGGGTGGGCCTGGCCAGGAGTGGGTGGGCCTGCATGCACGCGTGCAACGCCACACCAAGCTTTTCTCTTCACATTATGCATGTACAGTATAACATGATAGCCTACTGATCATGACACTGGTCTAGTTACTTTAATAAAGGGTTACTTTGTTGCTGCTAATCAATAAACAATTCAATTTCAAACTATTTCCGTTTATGGCTTTCTTGACTGAGCTATAATGCATATAACGTTGTTTTGCAGGCCAGGTTGGTTTCAAGTGTTTGATTAATGCATGTTTTTGTGGGATTGCTGGTGCAGCTCAGCACTCGTAACGGGCTGGGTGGGTGTTGGTATTAAACATTTCCCATGGATGGTAGTAAAGGCCTAATGGAATGGTCAGCCGAAAACAGGAAGCCAGGGCGGGGCTTTGATTGGTGATTAAAGTAGCCAGCAGCACTGAAAGTGCAACACTTTTTATGATTAAAAAAAACGAACTGATGCAGCGTGTGATTGTGGCTAGAGCATAATAAACCCTCAACCCAGCCAAAGTCACCATACTGTACAGAGCAGCTTACAATCTGGTGTGGTGTGGGTAGTTAAAACATTGGTTGAAAACAAGGATATTATTCAGTACATTTTAATCAACAATTGAAGTGTTTTGCTCCGTCTGTTGGTGTTTTTGTGCACAAAATGTGTGTAAAATCATACAAATGTCATATATAAACTGCTCAGTTGAGTCAAAAATAGACTTTTTTTTATAAAAAGGCGAGTGAGTTGTAGCCTAAAGTCTGACTCTGAGTCTGTTGGCTACATTTGAATAGATTGTCTTACTTTGCCATGTTACAGCTTCATTATCCCAGAATAATGACGACTTATTCCGTCTCCTTCCCTGCCCTTGCTCATTTATTTCCACCATGGACGGTTCCATGCATGTCGTTGTCGTTAAATATTTCTTGACAAGTACTTTTCCATATCCAATGTGTTATATGCTAAAATGCTATATTCAGCCATTCTTATTTGAATTCTTACAGCACAGAAAATGACAGTGGTCACATGGGACTAGACAGTGATGTGATGGACCCCAAACCCACACCCAGATGGAGTTTAATGCATTAAGACCTGAGGCTGAATCTACAAATGTTTTCTAAATCCTAACAGTTTCCTGAAAAAGATGTTGCTATATTAGTGGTTCTCAAACTTTTTCATGTCAAGGACCCCAACGTTTTGGCCACAGACCCATCATCTCAACATATTTTGTTCCAGGGACCCTCAGAAGCAAAGATTAGAGTTAAAAATGTTCTCTTTGAAAATATATGATCAAACAGTATAAAATATGATAGTGGTTAAAATATAGCTAAGATCTAAAATGACACAGATGCTTTCCCGGCGTTAACAGGTAAAAAACATAATCTGTAGCTGACCTTTATGGTTTGCTGAAATTACAAGAACGTTTGGATCAATAACCTCTTAAATCCATAACTCCCTGTCTCTGTCTCTGGATTTGTTCACAAGTCACGTTCATTTAACTATAGACCTGTCACAATAGAGACCCTTGTGGACCCTTTTTAATTTGATCGGTTCAAGACATTAAATCATCTATCGCTGGGCAGACATGATGCATACAAATTGAACAGTATATCGTTGTCATCAAAGGACACTGATGGATGATCAACATATCCGCCTGGGTAACTGGGCGAGCGCTGTTGAGAACTCTAGTTTTCGCCAGCTGCCGGGCGCAGCTGCACTAAAAACTTTGGGGCAGTCTAGAGTTTGAATGGACAGGTATCAGTCAAAAGGGAGACATCGAAGAGGAAGGATGGATGGGGAAGGATCAACATATGGAATGTCAGAACAGGTCAGCTCCATATATGGAGATCTAAGAGTTTGAGGTCAGATGTAGAGTTGCTGGCGAATATCAGGGATCTCCATATATGGGCTTAATATTGATGAGTGATGACATCAGGGACCTCCATTCCTGATGATGCCACGTGATGTCACGTGCCCGACACACAAACTTACGGGAAATGCGCGATTCCTTCTGTCGCAGTAATGTGCCTGAATAATGTGTTTTATATTAACTGTACAATAATATTGTACAGTTAATATAAAATGCATATTGTATTTTGTTATCCTGCCTTCAAGGTCTTCACATATTATGTGAAGACATTGAGGGCAGGATAATAAACCTAGAACATTGGCAGAGTACTTATGAATAGTCTGTGTGGAGGCAAGTGGAGTGTAGTAAGCTCGGCCCTAGCAACCAGACACCATTGGGGGCATGCTGGCCAGTGAACAGTTTATTCTCCCACCATGATTAATGAAGAGTGCTGGCCACACTGACTCTAATATAACAGATGGAGGAGAAAGGTCCAACAGGTTTTGTGGACATGTGTGCATGTGTATTAATGAAGGTTGTACGTAGTTAGGATGTCTACAGTCTGCTGGAGAATATTAACTGATAATTCATGTTTTTTACTTCAGAAGAACCTTTTTGTACAAGTCAGCAATGAACGAAATTTACCAGAGCTGACGATACTGGTAACATCATTATACAGGCCACAGGTTTCTGCGTTACACCATTTATATCTGTGCCGCTAGAGCTCGACCGGCCAACCAGGCTGTCTGAAATCATTAACTACTACTACAGCGCAAAAAAACACCTGTTACTGTGAAGTGAGTGGTGCAACACCTAGGGTGCTGGCCCGGTTCCGGCGAGCTGCTCTGCGTCCGAAACGGTTGAGAAATGACAGAGTTACCGTGTGGGCGTACCTCTACTGTACTATACTGTCACTGTACTGTACTGGGACACCCAAAACCATCATATGTACAGTTAATATGTGCGTGTGTGTTAGGTTGTGCACAGGTGGTGAAAAACAACCATGCTGTTTTCGTGCTCAGACGCACCCAGCCAGCCAGCCAGCTATATCCCAGCCACCCACACAGCTCCGGGACAAAGCTGTTCCTTGGAGTGGTTGCACCACTCAAAAATGAAAACACCTGCGGACACCACTGAGTTGCTGTTCAGTAATATCATTGCTGCTGCACAATTAAAACCTGTGCCAGATACTGCCATGTATTTTTTATTACAATATTTTCAGAAATTAAAGATACTTTTTTGTTTTGCTATGGAAATGTTGCACCGCTCTCTCAAGTTTCTTTCGTGGGCAATGCATTATAGTGCTTGTTTAGTGACCATTGGTTGTACATTACTGTACTTTCCATGATGCATTGTGGGGTATGATGGGTCCACTATATCACTATACATTTCCTCATAACGGTCCGATTCCTTAATGGTTCCCTTTAACAGTTCATATAGGGGGTTCCAAATGGACCCTAACAGATCTGTAACTCTGAGAGTGGCCTGGGCCACACTCCACAGACTAGTAAACGTTTGGTATTCAAATATGTCTAGAGTAAAAGTACAAAAGTATTGGCATCAAGTAAAAGTAGTCATTACGCAGTTCCCAAATGTAATATAAAATGCTTTGAAAATAGCAGAACTACAAGCTCACACAATGCGTCATGCAAGCTTGTAGATCGTACAGTGCTAGTATAGGGCTGAAGTGGTTAATGCATGTTATGTAATAATGATTCAGTAACTCGGTTCGCGGACCTTTAGCAAATAAGAGTCCACGGAAGTTGTCAAATAATTGTAGTGTAGTAAGTACAATATTTTCATTTTGCCTCTGAGATGTAGTGGAGTAGAAGTAAAAGCATTGGAAATGTTAAACACACCAGTAAAGTAAAAAGCAAACCAAAAAAGGTACAGTACAGTAAGTTCAGTACTTCATGGTTACTTTACACCACTGCCAACAACACATGCTTGCCAAGTTACTGTACACAGCTGCATCAAGACCTATTATATAGAAAGTACATTGCAGAAGCCGCAAAGTGACACTGACTGAGCAATGTCATGCAAGTCCATAGGGACTTCACCCTGCACAGACTCTACTGTAATAACCATACAGAACAGCATACGGTGCAGCACTAGAAGGCTCTAAGGTGTGCCTAGTGACTCTTTGATCATGCCTCCGAGGAATGAGAGTGACACGATGGCGTGCGGAGTCGCACACACACACAAGCTTAGACGTGCATGCATGCACACAAGCCGTCATGCACGCACAATTCATCTTTCTTTCTCACACATGGACAGGCTGTACACGTACAGTCTTTTGTGGTACAGTATGCATGTACACACACACGCACATTGCACACACACACACACACACACACACACACACACACACACGCACACGCATGCACGTGTGTTCTTCAGCAAAGCGAAACATTGACCTTTGTTGAGATCATCTCTGGGCTTATTACTCTTTTAGACAGACTGTCATCTCAGCAGAGTATCATCATTAGTCTAGCAGCGCACTGTACATGTCCTAATATCACGTTCATGTTAGTGCTACAATGCATCTCTATATCAAATACCAGCATGTGACATTGAAAGCCCATGCGGCGGAAGACATTAGGTCAATCTGACAAAATGTACGTTATTTCATTTCCACATCTGGCTAGAAGGTGACTTGGGTCCCTCAACGCAGCTGTTATTGTGCTGTTAAGTATCCGTGTGCTTCGCTAATTTGTTTCCCAGGCTATATGCCATCCACAAGCAGATGTGCACTGTATAGTAGCCTCTACTATCAAGGTACAATGAATCATCATGAATGAATAAATAAAAAACTTTAATGATAGCATTAAAAATGCATTGTGCTATATTAGTGATAGTCTGAAAATGATAAGCACTTGATAGGGAATAATTATATTCTCTGTTCATATACAATCCCCCTTATTTTTCATTTTAACATGTTACTCTCACAATGTTCCTAAAACTCCATAATACTGCATGGCTGTGTGCATAACTCACGTAGTGTACACTCCTCTGCTTTCCACTCCCCTGCTTTCCCCAAGGTCTCGCTATATCTTGTCATAACACTGCTATATCTTGCTACACAGTCATCAATGGGCCAGTCAACGCTATACTGGTTTCAACCGGTTGCTGCCCAGTATCTCTGAACTTGTCATGTCAGACCACACCCCCTTTGCTGATTTCATGTCTTTATATATGCAATGAAGGTCCATCCTTTCTCATGTTGCCCCGATCTCTCCTTAAGAGAGGTCGTGATTTCATCACTCGTGCACGTTTTAATTAATTTATAATAAATTGAACATCGTCAGACCAGACTTCGCTCTTCTTGATTTATGCTCACACTGTGCTGAAAAGTTCCCTGACACACTGTGTGAAGGTATCATTCATAACTTACATTATGCACAGCGAGCGTCCAAAGCCAGCCCAACTAACTTACCCTGAGACCCTCACTGGAATAGCCTGGAAGGAACCCCACTCCCATCCCAATAGTCATGCTTCCCACTAAATGATCCAGTCTGAGTAGTTAGGTTTGTCTCGCTTTGGCAGCCGCAGTCTGTTGGGCTCATGTGAAGGGTCTTGTCTTGAGACACTTTCTTTCTGTTAGTAATCGGAGATTAATTATTATTCATTAATTGGTCCAACTGTCTTTAGAAAAACACGCCCAAAGTAACAGCTTGAACAGATACAAGCTCACAATATTATATGTATATATAAGGGAAATCTGACTTGCCTAAGACTGCAGTGCAGCCAGATACCCTGTTGCATGTATTTTTCAGAATGAGATCATATCGGATATCGATATTGGCCAAAATGTCTCACCAGCACATCACTTCTACCAGCAGCAGTCACTGTATAGTATTATAAGTTTCTTTTAACACCATTCTCATATTATTGATGATAGTCTGATTAAATCTTGACAGTTATTTATCAGTTATTTACAGACAGACTCAACCACAGTCCTATTCATAACAACCACTTTTTTGTCCTCCCAGCAATGATAGGCATAATGGCCTTTTCTCTATGGCAGATATCAGGCCTTGTCAAGCTAAAAGACCTTTTATGTAGACAATATTTTTGTAGTTTCAGTGAACTGTGTTAAGACATTAACCTTCCAACATCTCATCTATTCTGATACTTCCATGACATTTTGTCAACTTGACAATGCTTTTATTCCAAATTCAAATATTCATATATTAATTTCGAATTACACAGCGACTCTTGAAATGTAAAACTATTGGGACCGTGAACTGGGTAAGGTTCACGGTCAAAGTTGTGCATCACATTTGTACATCACATTAATTCATACTCCGAAATGTATTCCAGTGTCACAGATGCCTGTAATAGACAAGGATATATATACTGGACAACTATTTTCGAACACCTCTCTGAAGCTCTGGGCATATGGAGCTGACAGTGTGGAGGTGTCAGTTCACAAAATAATTGAAGTAGTGCATCTTCATTAGCACGAAGAAGAGTATATTGGAAGTTGACTGACCCCTAAAGACCTTATCATGGCTTTAAACTTGTAGAAAAATAATGTTTAAGGGAAACACTTAGAAATTGTATAAATTAGTGTGGTGGTCGGCTACTAAATTGCTAGTGCAAGTTCACAGCAAATTGTTTCATGAAATTATCAAAAGTAAGCATTTGAGTTCTTAAACAACTATAGCTAGTGTGAAGTGGTTTGAGATCTCATCAATGCTTTAGTGGAAGAGAAAAATATTTGAGTAATCTTTTAGCTCCACTTAAAATCTGTACACAAAGTGAAACGTACAGTAAGAGTTTCAATTTCATGTTTCATTACACAATAACAGAGTTTGGTCGGTTTAACTGTTATATTATTCACATTTGATAGGACTTTTTCCTAAATGAATAAAGCCTTCTCTATCTAATGCCAATGATGCAGTTTATTTGATAAAATACATTATACATTTTCTGCATACTGTATGTCAGGGGAAAATGCATGGGAGTCAAAATTTATAAAAAATGCATAACTTTAGCTCACTGGATGTGGTTTTCAAAATGTCATGTCAGATTGATTGAATTCATTGCAGTGCAGTACAGGGTTAGATTAGAAAAAGGAGATTAGGAAAATATGATGCTAAATTAATGGCATGCTTGTAGCTTCAATTTTTTTGTTGTTGCTATAAGCCGAAATGAAGCTCATCAAAGGTATTCGCCTTGCATAGATATACTTTGTCCGCCATTTATTACATTTTTGGATGTGATACCTTTTTTATGTATATTCATGGGTAAATATAACATACAGGTAGGACAGTGAATCTTCTCTCAAGAGAATCTTGCTTGCTGTGTCAAGATTTGTCAAGTAATTTCTCTTTGGTAGTGAAGTGATTGATTCTGTCAAAGCATTTTGTAGCCTCAGAGACACAGGCGTTTATACTCTGTATGACTCTGCCACCTGGTGTACAATGGGGAGATGACAGGTGTCAACAACTAACTGGAGGCTACCGGTATGTATGTTTGCATTCAGCAGAAAGTCATACTCACCATCACCCCTGTATACTCTGAACATTCTGAATGTTACCATTAATACTAAAACTAAACCGGTCTGTGGGCTGTGTGCACACCTCAGCAATGTCAGCATCTCATGGTAGGTATGTACATACTGTATAGATTATAGAGTATGCACATGCATCACCTTTCCACCGGGACATGCCATTCTAGACTGAGCAGCAAAACATTGAGTAGCATGGATGGAATGTTGGAGTTTGGAAGCGATCATTGGAAATCGCTCAGTGGTCCCGTTTCTAAATTGTACATAATGCAGGAGGCAGCAGGAGGACGTTGCGTTATTGAAAATGAGCGCTTCCAAACCCTGACACGTATTATCACACTTATATCACACTTACAATAATCACAGAATTTATTGACAGAAAATAGCTCAAAACTTGTCTACGTGGATATTTTAATTTATGAAAGAAAAACTTTGATTGAAAGAGTCAAGGATAATTCAAGCTTCCCGTACACCTGCAATGCTGTTGAGTTTAACATTGTTAAATATAATCAGGTAGGACTTTTCTGTTTGGATGTACTGTATGGTCTGTCTGTCACGCGCATTTAGCCACTCTATTCATTCACATTTAAAGGGGAAATTAAGGAGTTACAATGGCTCTCATAGAGACATCAATGAAGAACTGTCTACATATGATACAATAGGCCTCTCAACCTACAATATAATATATAAATCAATGACAGAGTCCAATCAACTAACCCTAATCCGCCCACCCTGGGCAAGACCTACGCTGAAAAGATCTGCCACAGTGTCATGTGAAGTTGAGAGGGATTGTGTATATGATATAGCCAGGAGTTACTGGCTATATCCTGCCTTTGGCCACCTCCTCCACAGTATCCAAGGTGGTACCGAGGACAGCTTCCTTGATAAGCCTATATTCAGCTTCCTGCTGTCGCCTTCCTTGATACATACTACCGTAACCCCCGCAGCCACCGGCCAAAATATCACTATACATACAGCACTGCACTGGCCAAAAACTGATTGGTACAACATGTTCAGCAGAGTCCTACACACCTCCCTAGGAAGTAAAGCCAGCTCTGGCCCTTCTTGTCATAGACATAAAAAGGTAGAAGCCTCTTCCGGCTCTAGGGCGCGTGTCAAATTTGAAGGCACAATTTTCCCGAGATTCCTTGCGAAGCATGAGCGCGTAACATAAGTCTCGGAAAGGACACGCTGTGATAGGCCAGTAGTCACTTAAGTGACAGCGAGAGACATGGAGGAGTCGCATGCGAAAAATGAAAGCCTGTATTTACCATAGACTGTAAAAAATATGGACAAAGCGTTCCGCGGGTCTAACATGGACGTAAAATGAAGCCTGTCAGTCCTTGCAATGGAAGTCGCCATCTTTCTAGATCCGTTTGGGCCCAGCTGGCCATTGGCTGGCCCAGACAACGAGGCGGGACTTCCCCCCTTCTTCTTCGTTGGTTTTTATTTTGACTCGAGTGGGTGGGGGATCCCGTTCATAGACTGTAACGGTAGCCACGCCCCTCAGAACATGCGCGACTTTATGGTCATTTTTTTTTTTAAATGGGACGATAATTTTCCAAAAGGAATATTATGACATTATAAATGAGACTTTAAACTAGTGACTGGAAGCAAAAAGTATTCATGACCATGTTTATTAAGGTAATACAGTCTAGGTGAAGTTGGGCCCAAATACATGGACTTCTATGGGGCTATGGGTTTTTTTGAGCCCAATGACAGCGCCACAACAGGCCATTATATGAACTTTCATTTCCTTAGTGGCTTCACAAAATATCTGTCTGACTGCCCCCCTGGTATTTACACATGGGTTGCACTGGCCTAAAAGTGGGATCGCTCCAAATGATCGCTCCAACTTCCTTCACAGGTGTTACCGATGATATCATGATACTAATTAAGGCTCTGTTCCATTTTGTGAGCAGTGGTTCTAAAACTTTTACATTTCAAGGACCCCCATTACTGTACAGAGAGAGAGAGAGAGATTCAGCACGCTGCTAATGAAATAATCAGCTGGATTTAGCACAGTTTACACTAAAGCAAACTTGTGAACAAAATTAAGGACCGGCGATTCATACTCCACTTTTAAAGCCAAAGACAAATATGTTTGTGGCTGGGAAATGAGCTTCGCACCGCGGATACATATCTGACTGGCCCTCTTTGAACAGTTTTCCACATGCCCATTCCATGGTGCATTTGTCTGCTGTTACAGTAGATCAACTATTACCAGGTCCAGTTCATGCTGTGACTGGATGCGACCAAGTTCAAATGCAGCTTTGCTTGGGCCACTTACTAACAGAACGACAGGCATTAGTCCGACACCCTACCCCAAACCCTATTAACCTATTAAACCCTGACCTCACAGGGAAGGCACGGTGAGTCTTAAATGGCAACCCATGTCGGGAGCCACGGGTGAGTTTTAACCGGCCATGCATGTGACTGTTAGTACGTCAGACCAACATAATTATGCTCCCCTCTAACAGCAGACATAGAAGCTGTCGTACCCAAGCAACTAAATTAATGAATTAATGTGTGCTTGTTATTATGGCATTGATGATGTTACCTCAATGACCAGTGCTAGCGTGAAGGCACCCTATGGCAAAGACCGGGGGAAAACACTCAGAAAAGCCTTAATCATAGTGAAGTTTTCGGTGAAGAGGTGACAGAGAGATGTGTTGTGTGAGCGGTGCCCACCGCAGCATGATGTCATGTTGTAGTTATCGGTGGTCACCTCTTCACTGAAAACTGAATTATGAATAAAGCTTTGTCATTTAAAATGACAAAACTCTGCTCTCTGCCACCAGCATCAGAGGCCTTCAAGGAAAACATGAATATCATATTTCCAATATGGCATCTGGAGGATAGCTCATCATGAGCCCCCCTAAGATGATCCCACTGAGTATATGGGTGGGAGAGGAATAAGGATAACCAGTGACATTATTTACCAGACAACCTGCAACAGACTTACTATATCATGAAGATGGTGTATTGTGCATGTAAAACAGACTTACTCAGACTTAGTTCCTCCCGTTCCTATTGGGCGGCGAGTCCTCTCCATTTACTCCGGTCTCTGGCGACCCTTCTTGCTCCGTGCCAGCTGACACCCATCTCGCTTAGGTCTTCCTTCGCTGTCTGTCTCCATGTCTTTTTTGGCCTCCCTCTCTTCCTCTTTCCACCTTCCACCTTTCCATGTAAAACAGAAACACCATGTAAAATCAAGGCATGTGGTTGCGCATCAGCCAGTCTGGCTTGCACAATGTTTTGCTAATGTCAAGGGACAAGGGAGATATACTGCAACAATGACAAACAACAAAGCAACCCTTCAAGTCGAAATATCGAATATACTGATGAGGAAGAAGTTGATGTCTAACTGTCGTGCAAGTTGGACTAATTAAGTTGCAAGTCATTGACTATAGAGAATGTTTTATTCTCTATTAACACACTCTTGAGTCTTCCAGGCAGCCTACTTCTATGAAAGCATAAGCTGCTATAACTCAAATGAAATGGAAAATATGAAAAGTCAATTGAAATAAGAGGTCATTAACGCTTTTTTCAGACAAAACTTTTACATTTCATCTCCTGGGTGTGCTCATTCTGACAGAAATAAAATGATAAATAAAATATCAAAAAATGGTCCGCTATAAAGTGGACAATAATCAAATGCAAATGCATTTTGATAATGCAAATGAAAAAAGATAACGCTTCCATAACTTCTAGCGCCATAATGTTGGCGCGCGCGCGCGCGCACACACACACACACGCACGCACACACACACACACACACACCCACACACACACACACACACACACACGTTTCAACTCGCTCGCTCAAAAGTTTCAAAACAAAAATTACAATCATGACCTTTGATGTCTTCAATCACCTTCCATAATCCAGGGCAGACGCAGCTGTTGTGGACTATAAAGGTGAACTCCTGTAGCTCCTCCAGCACTGCTGACGTTTGGCATTGTGAAGCTAATATTTAGGCTACTCTCACAGTAGAGAGGCTTCTAGTTTGTACTGTAGTTAATCATAAATAAAGAGGTGAGTTTCCGTGGTGAAGAAAAACTAATCTGCCGCATTCTATAGAAACAGGAAATAACAACAGAAGCACATGATGATGGTGTCAGGCATCAGGCATGACCAATCAATCTACGCGGGCGGGACAAATATAACCTGACGCTGCCAGATCCAAGAAGCTTGCTACACAAATGTACCGCCCCCATCTGGCAGCGTCAGGTTAGGACAAATAGGCAGTGCAGTGGCAAATTGAAAAGGTGAACACACAAATGAATACACCAGACATCAAAACACGGAATTATCCTATTCAATTCAACAGAGTAGAGTGTAAAGTCTAAAGAGTTTTAAAAAATCACACCTGTGTGAAGTGAGCGGGGCAACTATACATTGAATAATTTGTTATAGTTACTGTACTGTATTGTGCTCTGAACTGTTATTATTTTTGGAAAAGTCTTGAAAGTCTTTGAAACATCCAGACCCCATGAATGCGGCCAGGGTGCCTGTGAGCCTCCCTGTCAGGGAAAAATTAGCCATTGGGCCAGTGGGGCCGTGGCCCAGGGGCCCTTGGCTATCAGGGGCCCTTTGGGAAATTGGACCGTGAGGCACTAGGTTTGGCGCCCTGAAAAGGGCTCCTGGGACCCTTCATTGAATCCGTTGAATTTTGTTAAATTTAGGTTAAAAATATGATAAAAACACGGAAAAACACGCAAATGTCGCGCACACACGCGCTATGGGGGCCCTGGGGTCCTTGTTGTTGTACTCAACATGTCCGGGTTCACATTCTGGCTACTAGACTAAATGGAGTGGAGGCACCGCTCAAAAATGTACAGTACCTGAGGCTTCGTACACACATATCAGACGAACATGCTCTGTACTGTCCGTGTTTCATGGCCGCCTCAATGCTTTTCCAATGGAAGTCACGTGGTTTGACAAAACATTTTTGTTTGATGTGGGGGAGGGGGGCAATCAAACACAAGTGTTTTGTCAAACCACATGACTTCCATTGGAAAAGCATTGGGGCGGCCATCAAACACAGGCAGAGCACAGCACAGTTGTTCTTTATGTGTGTACGAAGCATCAGGGCTCAGGCGTTTTATGGTTAGACGAAGTGATGGTGCGTTCAGGTTCAAAACAAGCTCGTAAATTAGAAAATAAATAAATACTATTCTACTATACTGTTAACACATACCAACTACATGTAGCCTACACATGTACCTCTGTGATTGTTTCCAAGTTGTTTAAGTACCGGTATTTGATTATCCCCATCCACTTCAATGCAAATATATGATAATAACAGCCAACAGCCAACAGCCAACAGCCAACGCAGGGAAGCTGGAAGTACCCTCACTAAAAACGCCGGGACAACGCTCCACACGTCCCAAACTCTTCTCCCTTCTGGCTCCAAAACTGTGGAATGCACTTCCCATTGCAGTCAGAACTGCAGCATCACTCCCAATCTTCCGCCGTAGTCTGAAAACCCACCTTTTCAGACTCCATCATGGCCCATAGCACTTACCCCACCCCCTTAGATAGCAATTCTAGTAGTCATAGCACGTCATAGTACATATGTGTAGCATAGTAGTATAGATGTATAGCTTATATGTATAGTTTCATTATAGATATTCCACTGTTACTTTCTTAGCTACGCATGTTTCATGATAAATGTCTTTATGTGATGTATTCCCATGCTTTTGTTCTTGCTTAATGTAAGTCGCTCTGGATTAAGAGCGTCTGCTAAATGCCTAAATTGTAAATTGTAAATTGTAATAATAATAAAATTATCTAAACAAATCGTTATCACATACAAACTAAATGTTATTGTTCCTAATGTACACATGTACCTCTCTATTCCCACTTTGTTTAACTGTGCCAATCATTTATAATAAAATATTGAAGTATTTGATTATCCCCATCCGTTTCAATGCACCTAATGTACTGTACACATGTACATCTGTGATCATTCCCAAGCTGTTTGTCTGTGTAGGCAATAGGCATACTTGCAGGGTTGCTTAGGAAATGTTGTGAAATTGGCTCTAAATTAATTATTAATCTATTGGTTGTGCTGTTGTAATCAGGGAATCAGTCTTTCTCAATATACACCACTCCCAGAGGGATAATACATACCAATCCTAAATAAACTACACCATCCATAGAGACACATTCAGTAATACGTTTATACCTGCTGTGTAAATGTACTTTCAGATCTGAAACAAGTCAGGAATTGCCTATAACATTACAATAAAAGCTATATTTGCATGGTTTAATGTCTTATTACATATAGGCTATTCCTATATGTGCACACTAATATGCACGCACGCACGAACACGCGCACACACACACACGTGCACACACACGTACACACACACGCGCGCACACACACACACACACACACACACACACACACACACACACACACACACACACACACACACACACACACACACACACACACACACACACACAGTTTGAAGTAAGCAGTAAGGCTGTGCAGTGATATGGTCACCTCACCACTAGAGTGAGCCCACAATCTTTACCATCAACCTACAGAATGTGCTTTCCCTGCCACTGGAGGGCACCAGAACAGAGATGATCTTTAATTACTAGACATCAGAGAGAGAGAGAGAGAGAGAGAGAGAGAGAGAGAGAGAGAGAGAGAGAGAGAGAGAGAGAGAGAGAGAGAGAGAGGGAGAGAGAGAGGGGAGAGGAGAGAGAGAGAGAGAGAGAGAGAGAGAGAGGAAGAAAGAAAGAAAGAAAGAAAGAAAGAAAGAAAGAAAGAAAGAAAGAAAGAGAGAGAGAGAGAGAGAGAGAGAGAGAGAGAGAGAGAGAGAGAGAGCAACACAGAGAAGATGTGTGACATTGAGCAGAACTAAGGACACACATGTTCAGTGTACTGTGTGTATTCAAACCAAGTATCATTGCATACATTATTATGTCCTCCATGCCAGGTTCATTGCTTCTTCTGCATTCTCTGAGAAGATCTTGTTTCTATCTTACTCCACGGCCTATATTTCTTCTTGCACCCTATCCCTGCACCCTGAAACAAGGGGGTACAAAAAAACTAAAAAAGAAAACTTACAGTTATAGATACTCCACCTCAATTTCGCAACGTTAATTTAATATCCACACAAAGCGGCAGGTTTGTTCAGAGAGGTGATTTTCTGTTAAAAATACACCTCAGGTTCAATGGCTTATTATCAGACTGTCATCTTGCTCACACCTCTAAACGGTGCAAAACCACCTCCATTGCCTCTACACCTACAGTATATGCACACATTCATTACATCTCAATTTGGGTGACTGAAATAGTCCCTCTTAATTGGGCGGAAACCATTTATTTTTTATTTTTTATTTTATACGGTATGTATATTGAAAATAGCCAATCTACCAGCCCAGTGGCAGTTGAGAGAGTTTATTTATTTATTTTTTATTATTATTTAGCACTCTAGTAGGTAATTTACTAATTTGAGCGCTAAAGTTACTAAAAACATTAATTAAAATGTGTTTTCTCACCCTCAATGGTCACTCCAACTGTTCGGCACCATAGGTTTCAGCGGGACAAGCGGCGAAATACATTCACTACATCACTAGTCAGTAGTCACCATTAATTAACATAGAGACACAGCAAACACCCTTTTGTTTAGAGACGCCAACACGTCCACAATTGAAATCATCATGTTTTTTTTACAATCAATGCATCTTTATGATCACAATAGTGTAATGATGAACATGCACACACATTTAACCAAATGAACAATAGCATCCTGGTCATGTCATAATGACATATCAGCGTAATAAGCTTCATAATAGCTTGTAGATCTTCTATTTTTGACATGGATATTTTGGTTCCTTTGCTTCTGTGTAAAGCACATTGAATTGCCTTGTTGTTGGAATGTGCTCTATGCAAATAAAACTATGCCAAGCACAGACCTCTGGTGGACCCCATGGTCAATGAAGAACATGGTTTAAGTCAGTGGTTCTCAAACCTTTCAGGTCGAGACCCAAAAGAGAGTTTAGACATTTGCATGGTACTTAGCTTCAGAGACCACATGCATTTTCCTTATGCGGTACCCAAACTATTGAAAATAGCAGATCTACAGTACATGCAGGCAAACTTGCTTCGCGTCATGTAGCGAGTTTGTAGAGCTTGTAGCTATTTTCAATAAATGGGGTTTTTACTTGAGTTGACTCGTGACAAATGGGTCCTTACCCACTGTTTGTGAAACAGTAGTTCAAATCTGACAGGGGTTACATGGCCAACCTTTTTGAATGGGTTTGAAATGTTAAACGCTAGCATAAATCACAGGATCTGATGACAACTCATCCATATGCTGGCCACGGTCACAGACTCTATCAGGGCAGTGTTTTCCCTGTCATGCACATTCTCACAGGATTAAACATGTGAGATTACTCGTAGTAAGCTTCCGTCTTAAGGTTGTGTTGTGTTAATGCTACTCTAAAGCAAGCCTGTCAACAATCTCTGAAAGCATCCTGGGGGGAGTTCCATCAACGCCACTAATGAAATCTGCACTTAATTGAAAAATTAACGTCTACTTTCACTTAAGGCTCAAGCTGTTCCATTAACACAACTCAGCCGTGTCTTGTCAGCGTTGACTCAAACCAGGCTTGAACAATATAATGCATTGTGCACGCGCACAGAGTGCATAAGCAGCCATAACAGTCGACTGTGGAAAAGAAGGTACTATAGTATGTTGCAAAAAGAAGATTCCGCAGCAGAAGAAACCCTGCAGATGGAATGATGTTATTCTATAAAGACTTCTGGATTTATATTATTAATCAAAAGTAAGTGAATGTGTTTAGTTATTGCATATACTGCAGCTGACAGTCTCCTGGTGCTATGAGATATAAACTCTACGCTCTCCAGGAGATTAGATCCAAAGGTCACGGCACTCAAGGACTGCGAAAGGGTGATCCAACCGTCCAACAAACATTTTTATGTGCTCGTATTTCAGCAATATAAACATGTTTAGTTTAAAAGTCAATTGATGAATGGCCAGAAGTATGGTTAGTGCTTTATACTGTATACAGTCTAGCAAGAGGAATCCCTCTGCCTCACGATCTGATGAACCTTAATGTCAATAGAGTGAAAATTCCAACTTGATAAAACAAGATAAAGTGAACAGTACCTTGTACCAAAAGCAGGTAGTCGAGTTGAGACAGTTCCATGGGGTAATAGAGAGGGACCTCATAAGACACATCACATCAAGCATCATTGGTGCTCAGCAATATTGTCTACTTTTATGCCTGTTAGAAATTATTTTAGTCAGATAAATTAACTAATTTATTGTCCAAAATCCCAGTTCCAGGTGCCACCATACGCGTTCACTTTAAGAGTCAGAGTTTGCCTGCCCCCCCCGCCCCCCAAACACTCTCGCTACAGTGGCTACACACACTCGAGCATCATTGGAACAAGCACACGCACACTGTTTACCTTTCGTCAGAAGCTTTTACATGGCGGGAGTATAATTTATGCTTCGTCCCGCGATGGTGTCACACACACAGACCTCTACGCTCGCATCCGCGATGCGATGTGAGCTGTTCTCTGTGCGCAATACTGTTGCACTTTGAAGTATAAATGTCTCCTAGGGTGCACCTCACTAGCCAACACACAAGAGGAGGTTGAATGGACTGAAACCAGCGCTCCCCAGAACAACAGGTTTGAAAATCTGTTGGGAATTGATTACATGACACAGTCACCCGGGCCGTGTGCCCAGTCCCAATGTTTGTAAACAAATAATTGGTCTACATCCCATGGCTCAGAGGTCGGCTAGAGGCAAAAAGTGTGTGGTTGCCTAGAGACGAGGCAGCCAATCAGGACGATAGGTTGTCAGTACAGCCAATGGGATACATAGGTCTCAACTACAGCAAGTGGGCGTGAAAGTGCCACAGAGAGAACATCGACCAGCTGTGCTTACACAGCAGCTGTTTTGATTGAAGGTAAAACTATATTATTTGTGCCATTATTGTACATAGTGTATTTTCTTTTCACCTTTATAGGTAAAGGTTTTAAGAATAAATAATTATTTACAATAACAACAGTTTTGCAGTGCTCTGAGAGCAGCTTGGGTTAATGCAATTAATGTAATTGTAGCCGACAGTATGAAGCGCTTTCAAGTTTCAACCAAAGGGGCATGGCAGTAATGTACAGTTAATGTACAGCAGATGCTGCATACAGTAAGTAACTTTGCCAAGGACAGCTCAGTAGTGCTATAATCTGTCTATTTTTTCTTTCTATAATTTTTATAACTCATCTTCTGTACCTTGGTTTTCCCGCAAACGGTTCAGGGATTTGATCCGGTCACCTTTGTGTGGAAGTAATCATAACAATAATGACTATATGCTCAGTAGAGCACAGACCTCTGCCAAGGTGGCAGTTTGTTTATAAGCTGTTGCGGTGCTCCTGGCACAATGTCCCCTTTTGGCCAATATAACTTCATGATGCATGTGACCACTGACCAGTTAATCACTTCTTTCCTGCATGGACCCATGCTTAATATTTTTACCCTGTGGTGCCAGTTGGGGCCAGCCTTCTACAATATAGGGTTGGACTGTATACTGTAATCTGTACAGTATAATGTCCCCACAAATGTAGGCCAATCCCAGTGATCTACATTCTACACAGCTCAGCTGACGCTGCTAGGCCAATGACAGCTCACCTTAAACTGACTGACAAGCTGTGCACCACAGATTGCACAGGGAGGACCCTCAATTCACATATTATGTGAATTGAGGTTTCCAAGTTGTGACGATTTTTGTGAGAGGCCACGACTAACATCAGACCTAGCCTCTGGTCAAACGGTGTGAAACATTAACGAGTTATTCCTTTGCCCATGGAACCTTTCCAACAAGTTTTGTAAAAAATATGTTAATTAATATA